>NW_015170943.1:0-1954 GCF_001447785.1 Gekko japonicus
CACTTGAGCCACCGCAGCTCCATTGTGTTAGTAGTAGGTTTAATTCTTCAAACTCCATTTGTTAAATCAGAGTTTTTTAAGTGTTTACATTTTGAAAGGTAAATAGGCTTTTGGACTTAAGTTTTAAACCAGGAAATGTACGCTTAGAGCTGCAATCCTACCCATGCTTGAGGATAAGTCCTAATTCACACATGCAGGTGAATAAGGTAGTGGGGTGGATTTTCACTGCTTCAGACTCCAGGTAAGAGGATTCTGGAGGGAGGGCTACCGAGAACCACCAGAGCTGCAGGCGAGAACCCTTCTATATTTTCTGTATCCTACAACAGCAAAGCTCACGTCTTGCCTCTCTCCCTGGGCCCCAGAAATTTGCATTCCCCTTGCACATCCCTGCACGGAGGGTCAATATTGTAATATTTCCCCATGGCAAAAATTTGTTGCAAAATAGGAAAGAAGGACAGCAAGCGGGGTGGGGGAGGTGGAAGCTGTCTCCCCACTGTAGTAGTTCTCTGTTAAGACACTGAACTGTAGACCGGAAGCTCCCGTCTCCAGCCCCAGCTCCTGCCAACCTAGCAGTTTGAAGGCAAGAAATTGCAAGTAGATAAATAGGTACCGCTTCGGTGGGAAGGTAACACTCCCCGATATAGGGAAATTATGTTTGAAAGCTGTCTAACCCATAGTGGACTTGTGCAGTGGGATCAGAATACAGAACCTCAGTCAAAGCCAACAGTCTCTTGTCAACAGATGTCAGTGAACTGCAGACCGTAAGTTCGGCAGTTCGAGACCCGGGTGCCGCATGACGGAGTGAGCTCCCGTCTCCTGCCAACCTAGCAGTTCAAAAGTAAGACATTGCAAGTAGATAAATAGGTACCGCTTCGGTGGGAAGGTAACGGCGTTCCGTGCACCTCGGCGTCTAGTCATGCCAGCCACATGACCACAGAAACATCTTTGGACAGCGCTGGCTCTTCGGCTTGGCAACGGAGATGAGCACCGCATCCCTAGAGTCAGATTCGACTGGCTTTCGAGCAAGGGAAACCTCAAATGGACTGCACCATTTCAGACAGGTGCTGGTAGAGTCTACCTTTAAATGTTCTGTTTGCCATCGCTCTTTCCCATATTATTTCCTGCATGTTCATCCTGTTTGTTTTACAGCATTTGTAGTCCACCTTTCTCAAAAACACTCGGCTGTAGGTTCAAAGCTCTTTCTGTTGAATTCTGAAGGCTCTTGTGAGTTCAGACCAAAGTTTATATTGCTTTTTTAAAAAACTAGGTCCACTTAACCTAATCGCCTGCAGCACAGGGCGAAAGATGTGTGCACTCTCCACTGCTATAAATGTATAGGTTTCCTGAGAAAGATGCTCTCCTGGAAGGGAAGGCCAAAATTACAGAGCATCTTGACAAAGTAATAGTTATGCTGATGTGAGGTTAGTTTATAGGTGTAATGGTAGAAATGATCAGCGCCAGAGACTTGTCTCATGCGGCTGGCCTCCCTTTTCTTATTAACTTTACACAACACAATCTATAGAACAGAAGGCAGAACTCTCGTGCCGATAAGATATAAAGGTAAGACTGGCTGGAGAGGTGCGTTACCTTTGACTTCCAGAGCCAGGCCTTGTAGGTCTCATATGGAACACCTGACAGTGGAGAAACCTGGAATTAATGTTGGCGTTTCCAAACAAGAGGAACAGTTAACCTGTACACGTGTCAGAACCCACAGCTTACAACGAAGTACACGCATTCAGGAATGGTTATACGTTTATTGCAAAGCTATAGATGCAGTAACACAGGCACTGGGGAATTTCACATTACCAGTTTTCTCCCGGTTTCAAACTGGGATTCTTCCGTTTCCAGATGAACCGGTACAGGGTGCCGTTTCACACACGGCTTGCCCCTACCGGAAAGGAGCCGATTCACAAGCGGTTCGGCGTTTCACACACGCACCGCTTCGTTTTCCCGC
>NW_015170943.1:3292-6981 GCF_001447785.1 Gekko japonicus
CATCTGTAAAGATAAGCGTTTCAGCAAGGCAGAACAACAGGGATAGGAATGCAATAGCAATTGCCAGGGCTCTTTTTGTAGAAAAAGCCCAGCAGGAACTCATTAGCATAATAGGCCACACCCAACAGCAGGAACTCATTAGCCTATTGGGCCACACCCCTGACAGCACAGCTCATTAGCACATTAGGCCGCACCCCCATGTTACCAGAAGTGTGGTTATCCAGCCACACCCACCTTTTGCTTGTTATTCTGTTTACCTTGTTTGTTGTCCAAACCCAGGGCCTTTTTTCATAGCATGAATTCCTTTGCATGTTAGGCCACACACCCCTAATGTAGCCAATCCTAATGAGTTTCTGCTGTTGGGTGTGGCCTATTATGCTAATGAGTTCCTGCTGGGCGTGGCCAACTTGGGAGCCAGCCGGAACTCCGTTCCTGTGCGTTCCTGCCCAAAAATAGCCCTGAAAGAAACAGGATGAGCTCCCCAACCCCCTTGGCAGCATATGACAACATGGAACAGTGTATTTGTGTATGTGGAACATTTTGCTTTGGAATAACGCTGTGATTCTCCCCCCCCCCCTTCCTTCAAGACAATGGGAGTGGCCCTGGTGGTGATCGGTTGCACGTCACCCCCCACAGTGAAGGAGTCCCCCGGCCTGCACCTCTACCACAGGTACCGTACGGGGGGCACAGAGGGATTGTGAGATTTGAGTTCGTTAAATTCGCTCTTACTGGTACGATCATGGCAAAACTATAAAGAGGAAATGCGATCGCTCTGTACGATCGCTCTGTGCAGACTTTATGACAGATTATGCTTTGCAAAGCAGCTGTGGTTGGGCAGTCACCCTTTGTAAGG
Source organism: Gekko japonicus (assembly GCF_001447785.1). Taxonomy (NCBI): domain Eukaryota; kingdom Metazoa; phylum Chordata; class Lepidosauria; order Squamata; family Gekkonidae; genus Gekko; species Gekko japonicus. Next base: position 4,146 of record NW_015170943.1, read on the forward strand.
GGCCCGACCTCAGCTTCGTGAAATGGTTGCCATGTTGACCTTCATGAGGCAAGGAAGATGCTCCGGGAGGTAAAGCGCCAATGGAGGTCCGTGCCTAGGCTGTGGTTTCTCATTTGCACCTGAATTTTGCCAGCTTTACACAGCTGACTACCAATGTTCCCTCTAAGCTGTGGAGCCTTGTGAGCAAAAATTCCCCTTTGTGAGCTACTGGCATTAGAGTTGTGAGCAGGTGATTTGGGTACTGCATAATCAGTTTGCTCTGGAGCCCTCCTTCCTGAGCCGAGACAAAAATGTGTGAGCTGGAGGCTAAAAAACTGTGTGCCAGCTCACACTAACTCAGCGTAGAGGGAACATTGCTGACTACTTGTCATTTAAAAAATAAATAAATAAATCTGACTTTAAGCATTTCCTATCTTAGCTTTTTGCAGAACTAAAGAACTGAGATTGACTGTTTAGACCAGGGGTGTCGAACTCATTTGTTATGAGGGCTGGATCTGACATAAATGAGACCTTGTTGGGCTGGGCCACGTGTGTCATAAAAGGTAATGCCAGGTAGCGGCGATATAAACTTTATAAAGGACACAGGCAAACAAAATTAAATGGTTTTTTAAAACTTTAAATAACACATTTCCAGTGAGTTCGACACCCCTAGGAGCTGCGGTGGCTCAAGTGGTTAAGACGCTGAACTGCAGGCTGTGGAAGGTCGGTAGTTCAGCAGTTTGAGTCCCGAGTGTGCCGCATGACGGAGTGAGCTCCCGTCTCTAGTTCCAGTTCCTGCCAACCTAGCAGTTTGAAAGCAAGAAATTGCAAGTAGACAAATAGGCACTGCTTCGGTGGGAAGGTAACAGCGTTCCGTGCGCCTTGGTGTCTAGTCATGCCGGCCACTTGACCACGGAGACGTCTTCGGACAGCGCTGGCTCTTCGGCTTGGAAACGGAGATGAGCACCGCAACCCTAGAGTCGGATTCGACTGGCTTTCGAGCAAGGGAGCCTTTACCTTTATGATACCCCTAGTTTAGACAATTGCCACCCTTGAGGCTTCGACTGGGTTGGTAATGATCACGTAAAACCAACGTTACCCAGAATGTAGATTTACAGGAAATGCTTGTCTTCAGTATACTTCCATAACACACTGGGAAGTTTTGACACATGAGGCTTAAATTGCTTTTGATTCTCTCCTGTGCTGTATATGTGAATGGAAAAGAATTTGGAGATGCGTTCTGTAATGCAGATCTTGTGACCAATGGTCTTGTGATTTGTATTAAAAAATTCTGTTTAATCAAGAGTTGCTTTAAGCCTTTGGTGTGAAAATCCCCACTAATATGTACGAATCTCAAATCCTTATACATTGGATATGGGGGAAAAAGACTAAGGATGGAATTGAGGCTTCCTTTCATTCCACCCCAATGTCCATGTTAAGAAATTTGGAAGCCCCGAAGTACATGTACAGGACAGTCTGTAATGGTGCTTTTGTTGCTTACCTTATTAGTGTATGTTAAACTGAAATATTCTCTTATTTTTACAGCAGGAGATAGAAGTTACTTTTGGATCTCTGTCACTGAGGAATCCAGGCCCAGGTACACTGCTGAAAGTTGTGTGTACTTGACATTTGTGGTGGCAAAATACAAATGAACTGGTACAGATGTAGCCATGTTACTCTATTGGAAGCACAAGGCAACCACTAATTATAAGTTTGTACTCACTGTTGTAATATAGGTTGGCCTTGGTATTGTGCTACTGTTATGTCAGAACTTTATTCCATGAATCAGTTCCTCTACGTAGCAATTTCTGTGTATTGGGACATTTCCTGTCTCAAGAAAGGACATCAGCAATCAGAATAAGATGATCTTCTGATGGTACTCGGCAGGGGTCATTTCCTGCAGGAGCGCACAGGAGCGGAGCTCCGGCAGTAAAGAGCCCAGGGGGCGGGCACATGCAACAAGCCCCACCCCCTGCTCCCAACAGCCTTCAGTCAAAGCAAGAAGCAGCCAGGAAAGCTGCAGAGCCCCCTCGGTCCAAAACAGTCCAGTGGCACCTTTAAGACCAGGTTTTATTCAGGTACAAGCTCTCCCTCCTCTGTGAGGGCAGATCTGCACATTCCCCCACCCCCCCAATAGCTAGCAATCCAAAACAGTCCAGTGGAGCCTGAGCGGTGGGTGTAGCCTTCTGACACATTTCCGGTGAGGTCAGGGGGTGTGGCATGTGCAAACGAGTTACGCTAATGAGTTATGCTAATGAGCTCCTGTGCCTCTTTTTTTACGAAATGACCACTGGTACTCAGTTTGTGGTGGTCAGATGCCTTTCACGGGACCCAGTTCAGCTTTGGTTTAGTTTCCACCTAGGTATTCTTCTTTGTGGCTATAAGGACAACCACATTTTTCTGTGGACTGGAAGAAGAGTCCTTAACCTCTGTTTTTTGGGGGAGGCTATTGATTCAGTTGCATGTGTTGCCAGACCCCCAGAAAGACTGGCCCATCGGGAACTCATCTGCAGAATCTTGAGTTCTTAATTTGTGTCTTTATGCATGAAAGAGTCGGAAAAAGGAATGGTCAAACGATCACAAAGGCACCGACAAAGGTGACCACTTGGGTGGCATCATCAGTGGTAGTTATGAACAGCCTAGCCAGCGTGGATGAGAATTGATAGGTTTTATATGATTTCTTACTAATCTTGGCAAATATATGCAGCTTCATGCATGTGTGTGTGTGTGTTGAAATATAGTAAAGCACTGGACTTCCTTCTTCATTTGGATGATGACTTGAAAGGTTTTTATTTATTTATTTGTATGTATCCTTCAATTTGTATACCGCTCACCCCCTAAGGGCTCTGAGCGGTTC
>NW_015170943.1:8056-93408 GCF_001447785.1 Gekko japonicus
TAGAAAAAGAGGTGCAGGAGCTCATTAGCATAACTCATTAGCATACCTTATTTGCATATGCCACACACCCTGACATTACTGGAAGTGTGTCAGAAGGCACCACTGGACTGTTTTGGATTGCTAGCTATTGTGTGTGTGTGTGAGGGGGGGAACGTGCTGATCTGTCCTCGCAGAGGAGGGAGAGCTTGTACCTGAATAAAACTTGGTCTTAAAGGTGCCACTGGACTGTTTTGGACTGGGGGGCCAGGGGGAGTTCTGCAACTTACCTGGCTGCTTCTTGGTCTGACTGAGGGCTGCTGGGAGCAGTGGGTGAGGCTTGTTGCATGTGCCCGCCCCCTGGGCTCTATACTGCCGGAGCTCCGCTCCTGTGCGCTCCTGCAGGAAATGACCCCTGGTTGTAAGTATTGTAATGTGAATGTACGTGTCTTCTACAGCGCAGAATGAAAATGCAACTGGAAACTGCTACCCATGTGGTGCTGACACACTGAAATGGATTGTTCAGCAAGCCGACCTGAAGCAGAGTGAAGTTCAGCAGAAAAAAAAGCAGGTCTCATGGGGCCCTGCCCAAGCTGGAGACACCGGTAATCTTTTTGGTAGGTGTAGTCCAAAATCTTCATGTGCCCACTCTTCAGCACCTGAGTACCACAACCGTCCACTGGTGACCAACTGCTGCACAGTTGCTACTTTAAATCATGCATGCAGTTTATCCTGTCCCAGGGTTTGCCAACACAGTTATACATATTGAATCCATACACACAAGTAACCAAGGACTGTGACACATCAGTCCTATAATGATCACTTTGCACCATGCAGCTACCCAGAATATAAGGAACTATGGTATACTGAACATATACCGGGGCACGTAGTCAGAGAGTGTAGGAGTTGGAAAGGACCTTGCATCTTCTTCTTCCTTTTTTTTTTTTAATGGAGCTTGTTCCTTGTGAGAATTTTCAGACCGGACAGGCAACTCCTTGGTTGGCTGCAGGGGTCGTTTTGTCGAAAAAGAGGTGCAGGAGCTCATTAGCATAATGCATTAGCATAACTTATTTGCATATGCCACCGCCCCTGACATCACCGGAAGTGTGTCAGAAGGTACTGCTCAGGCTCCACTGGAATGTTTTGGATTGCTAGCTATGGGGGGGGGAACGCTCAGATCTGCCCACACAGAGGAGGGAGAGCTTGTACCTGAAGGTGGGACGGGGGGGGGCTCTGCAACTTACCTGGCTGCTCCTTGCTCCTCATGGCCCGACTGAGGGCTGCTGGGAGCAGGGGGCGGGGCTCCCCCTGGTCTTACTGCCAGAGCTCCACTCCTGTGCGCTCCTGCACAAGGTATCTAGACCCCCCCCCCCAATAGGCCACCCTCAGCCATACCTAATTACCGCTTTTAAGTCTTGGCCTAACAACTGGCCCCACCCCCTGAACCTTTCTCCTGTTCCGTGGCCAGCCCACTCTGGCCCATGCATGCACAACCGCAGCCCTTCCCCAGCCAGTGAGCCACCCTCACGCCACATTAGGCATATCAGCCCAGACTCGGCCCACCGTTCTCCCCCGATCCCTGACTCTGTCCTGCCTCGTCCCTCCGGGCCAGCCCAATGTCTCTCCAGCCACGTTCCACCGGGACCAGACTTGCCTGGCTGTCACAAAAACATCTCTTCTTTTACTTGGCCTAGCGTGAGGTAAAAAGAGGGTGGTCAAGTGGAAAAGGTGGAGTAGAGCCATACAATTTGGACCTCAAGCAGCTAGACATAGTTTAAGTGCCCGCAGTGTTCCCTCTAAGCTGAGTTAGTGTGAGCTAGCTCACAGTTATTTAGTCTCCGGCTCACACATTTTTGTCTTAGCTCAGACAGGATGGCTCCAGAGCAAGCTAATTTATGCAGTAGCCAAATTGCTCACTCACAACTTTAATGCCAGTAGCTCACAAAGTAGAATTTTTGCACACGAGACTCCACAGCTTAGAGGGAACATTGGTGCCCAGGTATAGAAGGTGAGGGGAACAACTCCTTGATGCACTAAGGTAAAGGTTTCCCTCGCTCGAAAGCCAGTCGAATCCGACTCTAGGGATGCGGTGCTCTCTGTTTCCAAGCCAAAGAGCCAGCGCTGTCCAAAGACATTTCTGTGGTCATGTGGCCGGCATAACTAAATGCCGAGGCGCACGGAACGCTGTTACCTTCCCACCAAAGCGGTACCTATTTATGTACTTGCAATGTCTTGCTTTCGAACTGCTGGGGCCAGAGACGGGAGCTCACTCTGTCATGCGGCGCTCAGGTCTCGAACTGTCGAACTACTGACCTTCAGGTCTGCAGTCAGCATCTTAACTACTTGAGCCATGGCAGCTTCTCCTTTATGCACTACTTTTATCTAAGAGTTGCCTGAGGGCACACCCTTCCGATCATGTGTTTGGTTGTCCTGTACGCGTTCTGTCTCCAGGATGTTTTTTTGTGGGAGGAGGTTTCCACTACTGACTGCTCCTCCTCTTTTTTTCCCTTGCTCCCAGAAACGGCATGTGGACGAGACCGTTGTCAGACAGTCCCTCCCGTTGACCAAAATGGCTGCCTGCCAGTAGCCAACGGAGTGCTGAATCAACCTGTGGAGGACAGCTACTATGACCCCATGTCCATCCCAAATGTGAATTCCCAGTCATCGGCCACACTATTGCAGTACATTCAACAAAATGCCATTCCTGGTCAAGATCAGTGTAATAATGTCGGTGAGTAAAGCTGTCTGCGGTCTGACATGTTTTCTGTTTTCTCTTAATTGTGGCGGTGCGGACACTCCTACATAGTAGTTATGTGATGTATATCATTCACATGTGCTCAGAAGTACCAAGGTAATGCTTGGTATATACTAGCTATTTATTTAACGCTGCAGTCTGAAGTGGAACTAGATTTCTTTTGTGTGTGTGTGTGTTTGTGGTGCTCAGAGCTGTACATACTGTGGTGTAAGATGTAGTCAGGGCTGTAATAACTATGGTGAAGGTGAGCCTTGACAGGGAACTCAGCCCACTGGAAGCTGGTGAAGTTAAGAACATAAGAGAAGCCAGTGTTGGATCAGGCCAGTGGCCCCTCCAGTCCAACACTCTGTGTCACACAGTGGCCAGAATTACCAGGTGCCATCAGGAGGTCCACCAGTGGGGCCAGAACTCCAGAAGCCCTCCCACTGTTGCCCCCACCCCACCCGAGGCACCCAGAATACAGAGCATCCCTTGCCCCAGACTGTGAGTTCCTATCTATACCTTGTGGCTAATAGCCACCGATGGATCTCTGCTCTATGCTTATCTCATTCCCTCTTGAAGCCGCCCATGCTTGTAGCCGCCGCCACCTCCTGTGGCCGTGAATTCCATGTGTTCATCACTCTTTGGGTGAAGAAGGACTTAAGAACATAAGAACATAAGAGATGCCAATGTTGGATCAGGCCAAAGGCCCATCCAGTCCAACACTCTGTATCACACAGTGGCCAGAAATACCAGTGCCATCAGGAGGTCCAGCAGTGGGGCCAGGACATTAGAAGCCCTCCCCCTGTTGACCCCCCCCCCAAGCACCAAGGTGACAGAGCATCCCTTGCCCCAGAGTCCCTATCTATACCTTGTGGCTGATAGCCACTGATGGACCTCTGCTCCATATGCTTATCTAATTCCCTTTTGAAGCCGCCCATGCTTGTAGCCGCCACCACTTCCTGTGGCAGTGAATTCCAAGTGTTAATCACTCTTTGGGTGAAGAAGTACTTCCTTTTATCCGTTCTAACCCGACCGCTCAGCAATTTCATGGAGTGCCCACGAGTTCTTGTATTGTGAGAAAGGGAGAAAAGTACCTCTTTCTCTACCTGCTCTTTCCCATGCATAATCTTATAAACCTCAATCATGTCACCCCTCAGTCGTCGTTTCTCCAAGCTAAAGAGCCCTAAGCGCCTTAACCTTTCCTCATAGGGAAAGTGTTCCAACCCTTTTATCATTCGAGTTGCCCTTTTCTGCACTTTTTCCAAAGCTATAATATCCTTTTTAAGGTGTGGTGACCAGAATTGCACACAGTATTCCAGATGTGGTTGCACCATTGATTTATATAGAGGCATTATGATATTGGCTGATCTGTTTACAATACCCTTCCTAATAATCCCCAGCATAGCATTGGCCTTCTTTATTGCAGTCACACACTGTCTCGACATTTTCAGTGAGTTATCTACTACAACTCCAAGATCTCTCTCTTGATCAGTCTCTGCCAGTTCAGACTCCATCAACGTGTATTTATATTTAGGATTTTTGGCTCCAATGTGCATCACTTTGCACTTGGCCACATTGAACCCCATTTGCCATGTTGACGCCCACTCGCCCATCTTTGACAGATCCCTTTGGAGTGCCTCACAATCCTCACTGGTTTTCACCACCCGGAACAACTTCGTATCATCTGCAAATTTAGCCACTTCACTCCTTACTCCCAACTCCAAATCATTAATGAACAAGTTAAAAAGCAGTGGACCAAGTACTGATCCCTGCGGTACCCCACTGCTTACCCCCCTCCACTGAGAGAACTGCCCATTTATACTCACTCTCTGTTTTCTATTAATTAGCCAGTTTTTGATCCATAAAAGGACTTGCCTTTTATCCCATGATTTTTGAGCTTACTTAGGAGCCTTTGATGAGGAACTTTATCAAAAGCTTTCTCAAAAGCTTCAAAAGCTTGCTTTTATCCGTTCTAACCCGACCGCTCAGCTTTGTTATCGTGTCTTGTCTCTAAGCCGGGGGAAGGGGCTCCTGACTCCAAGCCAGGGCTCTTTTCGTAGCAGGAACTCCTCTGCATATTAGGCGACACACACCCTAATGTAGCCAATCCTCCAAGAGCTTACAAAGCTCTTCTCACAGGGGGCACTGTAAGCTGTTGGAGGATTGGCTACATTAGGGGTGTGTCACCTAATATGCAAAGGAGTTCCTGCTACAAAAAGAGCCATCCATCTATCTATCCATCTAGCATCTATCTAGCATCCATATTGCTACTAAGGAGGACAGCAGTGCTTGCTAGGGCATTTTAAGGCCATTGTCAGCTCTGTATTGGTGGGCTGCCCCCTCCCATTTTTGTTTCTACACTGCACAACGTTCCGTCTTCCTCTTGTGTTTACTTCCTCAAACATACATGTGATTTGAAATTTCTTTGTTGGATCTTTAAAATCAAGTTCATGGGATGGGATCCAGCACAGGATGTTGTCCTTACAGCCTCCCTTCTAATGCTGTCTGAAATGCTCCCCGAATGCAGCGGGCGGACGGGGGGGTGGGGGTGCGTTGGGGCTGCATCCAGACGGGGGAAGTGAGAAAGTTGTGATCTGCCAGGCAGAAGTCCTCCTGCACGTGGAAACGCTGAGCAGGACCCAAACCACCATTGCCAAGAAACGCCTAAGCAGCCTCACTTACTTTTGGATAGCAAAGAAGCATTGCTTGGTTTTAAGCAATAAGTCTCAGTGTGAGCCACTTTGGTGTAGTGGTTAAGTGCGTGGACTCTAATCTGGGAGAACCGGGTTTGATTCCCCACTCCTCCGCTTGCACCTGCTGGATGACCTTGGGCAAGCCGTAGTTCTGATAAGAGCTGTCCTTGAAAAAGAGCAGTTCTGGAAAAAGCTTTCTCAGCCCCACCTACCTCATAGAATCATAGAACGTTAAGAGTTGGAAGGGACCTTACAGGTTATCTAGTCCAACCCCCTGCACTCTGCAGGAGCATAGCCGAAAGATAGCCCTACAACATACCTGAAAGATGGTCGTCCAGCCTCCGCTTGAAAACGTCCAGCGAAGGAGCATCCACCCCCTCCCGAGGCAGACTGTTCCACTGCTTAACCACTCTTACAGTTAGGAAGTTTCTCCTGATATTTAGCCGGTAACGACTCTCTTGTAATTTCCACCCATTAGATCTAGTCTTTCAATCCAGAGCATGAGAGAATAGATCTGCTCCATCTTCTACGCGACAGCCCTTCAAATACTTGAAGACTGCAATCATGTCCCCTCTAAGCCTTCTCTTTCCCAGGCTAAACATACCCAACTCTTTCAGCCTTTCCTCATAAGACTTGGATTCCAACCCTCTCATTATCCTGGTTGCCCTCTTCTAGACACGCTCGAGCTTGTCAACATCCTTCCTAAAATGTGGTGCCCAAAACTGGACACAGTACTCCAGGTGAGGCCTGAGTCCATAGCAGAATAGAGCGGAACTAACACCTCCCATGATCTGGACGCAATGCTTCTGTTAATGCATCCTAAGATTGCATTAGCTTTCTTCACAGCCACATCGCACTGCAGGCTCATGTTTAGCTTGTGATCAACGAGAACACCTAGATCCCTTTAACATGTGCTGCTGTCAAGCCAAGTCCATCCCATGGATTTTTTGTACCTAAGTGTAGGACTTTGCACTTCTCTCTATTGAAATTAATTTTATTTGTCTTGGCCCACTGTTCCAGCCTATCTAGATCATTTTGAATCCTGACTCTGTCTTCTCTGACTCTATCTCACAGGGTGTCTGTTGTGGGGAGGGGAAGGGAAAGGAGTTTGTAAGCCGCTCTGAGACACCTTTGGGTAGTGAAGGGCGGGGTATAAATCCAATCTCCTCCTCTTCTTCTTGTCTGTTCTGGAGAGAGATGCTTCCAGACTCTTTCCAACTTTGTGTATCCAGTTGAAGTGAAGGGATCTCGGGTAATGTGGGGCTTTCAAGGCACGCGGCATGTGCTATATCACTGATAACGTTATGGTTTCTTTCCTAAAGGGATTCAAACATCCTGTCTGCAGTGATCTCTGGGGTTTTTCCCCCCCAGTAACAGGCAGCTACAAGACAGCCTGTGACGTCCTCCTTATTGGGGAGGACTAGTTTCCCTTTAAAAGTTCTCTTTATTTTGTTCTACTGGGCAGATTCTGCTGCCACCAGGAAATTTTAAGGATTTCCAAACCTTTATGCTTCTACTGTTGCTCTTTTTAGTTTGGTAGACCGTGTTCAAGGCTTACAAGGAACTTTGTGGTCCTGAGAAGTATTTCATTCAGAGGTGGTATAAACTTAAATAAAAGAGGATTTATTGAAATAAATACTAAATAAGAGGGTGATACAATGTAACTAGTAATGTGTAAATGATGTACAATTTCTTTGGTATCACACTCGACCTTTTCTCTCACTGACAGGGATCTTTTCATGTAACTTTGTAACACGTTTATCTCAATGCCTTATATGTTCACTGTTTCACTCCAGTTGGTTATGACTCTCAGACTTTCCTTTAACTTTACTTCATTTAAACTTTACTTTACTTTTCCCTATACATTTAGCTTTCAGCTCTCTTTCTCTTTCTCACTGAACAACCGCAGCTGTCCACTTCTAACTGCTTCAACACAGAACTGCTTGTCTACATCAACTGTCAACTTGTAACTGAAACTCCTTTTAAAAAAAAAAAAAAAAGAATTTATTTATGGAAAAAACTTGTAACTGAAACTCCTGACTGACTCACATACTCATCCATCCAGATTCACTTCCAAAACCCCTCCCCCTCACTGTCAACCACCAATCATACCACACTTGCCTCTCTCAACCACTCTAGTCTATCTACCACAGCCATGCAACCAAACTTTTAAAGAGACACACACGCACAAAAACAAGGAATCATTACACAGGCGCTTTGTGTTTCACTTTGCCCAGTGGGGATTATTGGTCATAGTAATGGTTATGCTACATTGCGTCATGGTATTTAAGAAGTTCCTGTTCTGTATTAGGGGAAACACCATACGATGGCAGTTGCTTCATCCCACATGTTTTTGTGAATGAGGAGCCTCAGGGAAATGGCGTGATGAACAACGCAGCTAGGAACGACTATCAAATGCCAGCAAACCAGCAAGCCATAATAGAGCAGAACCTGCTTGTACCTCCCACTGTCCCTTGCCCAGCAGAACAGCCCCTTCTCAACGTTCCTCCACTGCAGAACAATGAAGGTCAGTGAATGCTTCCTCCCTCGCTTGAAATATGGGCTCAGGAGGGCCTGGTGGGACTCCGCTGCTGAGCTGGACGGGGTGTGAAGGATCCCAGTGTGGGTGCAGCGGATACGCGCAGGCATGCCCCCCCCGGCCACGCTGAGCCAGGCAGCCCTCAGACGAAGAGGGGCAGGCGGGCGCAGCCCTGCTGGAGAAGGACTCTGGCGAAGGGGGGAACCGCCTTGGGGGCATCCCGGTGGGTGTGTGCCGGGGGGGGCTCTCTCGTGGCGGACCCTGCTGCCCGGCTCCTTTGCACCATGGGGACGCGGCGGGTCCTGTTCCCAGGCAAAAATGCCACCCCCTCGCCCACCCGCCAGCGGGCCAGGGCAGGGCGGGGGAGGACCCCGGCTAGCGGGGGGGGGGAGGAAGCACAAAGCGGTAGGGATGGTGCAGCCCACCCAGAGAGAGAGGGAGGGAGGGAGCTGAGTCGGCCAGGTCCTCCTGCTTCCCACTCCCTGCTTGGCCCGCGATTTACTACCCTGTTTTCTGCCGCCGCCGGCTCTTGGGAGCATAGATTGAGCGGGTGGGGGCAGGCAGCCTCCTTAACACCGCTCTGCAGGTGGGGCCTGGGGGCTTTTCTGTGTTTGCAGCGCCGCCGCCAAATCTGCCACCAGCCCGGAGGCCAGAGAAGCCCGGCAGACAGCGGCAGGAAGAGGCAGGCTCTCTGGCCCCCCTGTCTCCACCTGGCCTTTGCTCCGCTGTCTTCCCAAACCCACAGCTGGAACAGAAACACCCCTCTGCATGGCATGCGGCTGCCACTTCCACTTTGATTGTTGGATTTTGTGGCAGCGTCAGGACTTCAGCCAAGTGGGGCCTCTGGAATGCGCCCTCGGAAGCCTTTTCCGGTGGGCGCACGGGGGGGGGGGCGCCAGAAGGTAGCCTCACCTAGGATACGAAAAAAACCTTGAGCCGGCCCTGCCCCCTGATCTGCAAAGAGCATTCATGTTAGCTCGTTTTAATGTTCTCCCTTCTGCTGTATTGTACGGGAGGTTCAAGAAGACCCCATACTCGTCTAGGTTTTGTGCCTGTGGCTTGGGCGAGACTGAAAGTATCGAACACGTTCTCCTGTATTGTTCCTTTTACTGTGATATCTGCGCTATGTTTCTAGAACCTCTTTATCACAGTCAAGTAGGGTAATCTGATGACTATAAGATCGTTTCATTATTATCTTCCCGTAATCCTGAGATCATAGAATCTGTAGCTAAATTTCTCTGTTGTGCTATCAAGAGAAGATTGTTTCAATTGCAAGGGCAAAGGACGTATCCTTGTCTCCCTGCCGTATGTTCTGTCAATATGCCAATAAAGGTTCTGATTGATTGACAGACATCTGTCTGGACGGAGCACAACTGGGGCTGAGGAAGAAGTGTTGCTTATGCTATTGTGTGAATGGCTGTGAACAGAACTGGCCCGGTTGCTGCTTGGAAGGGCCTGGGCATAGAGATGTAAAATTTCTGGAAATTTTGAAGCACGGAAAAAAACTTGTTTTTTTTCCATTTTCCCCTGGGAAAAAACATAAATTTTTGGAAAAATTCAAAAAAAATTGCTACATTAGCACTTATTTTTTCTTTTCCAGATTGAAAGTCATTCTGTTACTTTAGGAACATAAAATATGATTATGGACATTTTTACTTGGCATGAAATGATCACAACTAGCATATTAAAAATATAGTGTATCCAAACAATTATTACAAACAGGATACCCACCCACATGCAAAAACGAAACTGAAACCTTTTTCTTTTCTCGTGACAATAGCACCTCCTAAAGGAAGAAATGCATCTTGTTCTTGCATTGGAGAGTTCAGTTTGTAACCTAGGACTTGCTTGTCCTCAGTGCACAGAAATTAGATCAATCTGATACCATACATATTTTTTAGAAATGATTTTGAAAATATTTGAACACCTTGTCTTAAAGTATTTTATTCATAATGTTAAAATAGAATGTTCCATAATCTTTTTTCTTTTCTTTTTTCAATTTTTTGGAAGAAAAACAAAAAAGGCTTCAGGAAAAAAATGGGGGGAAATGTTTTCCCCCCAAATTTTTCCGGGTTTTTTTTCTGGCCCTTCACATCTCTACCTGGGCATGGCCTGCTTTCTGTCTTAAAAGGCAATGTGTGGAGTGTCCCAGTACTTGGGGGTTTAAATACTTCCTGTGCCAGCTGCTTCCAAAGTTCTCATTTAAGGTGACCTTTAAGGTGACCGTCATCCCCAAGGGCTACACCTGATGAGACACAGCAGCCATAAGGTACCCAAACCTGATTAGAAAAGAACACGGGGAGAGTAATGCCCCTGATCCTATTCTTCTAATCTTCACTGAAGTGCTGCTTGGAAGGTATACCAACAGACCACAGGAACTATGTGTATGTGGTACCGCAGTGGAAGATCTATTTCATTACATTATGGTCTGTCCTTTATACTCAGGCCTAAGAAGTAGATTCCTATCTGGAATTTTAAGCCAACTTTGCAACTTACCTGACAATGAAAGGTTGGTTTTCCTCTTGCCGGACATGTATCCCCTGGTTACTCGCAAGGTGGCGCTTTTTGCGCTTGCAGCCGGAAAAGTTAGATCCAAGGTGGTTTCTAGTTGTCTAACATAGAGCTACATAGAGCTACAAAACTGGTTTTAAAACTTTGATTGTTTTATTGTTGAAATGTTATACAGTCTTATTCCTGAAAGCTTTGTTTTTAGAGCAGTACTTTTGAACCTTAAATTTATATTGTGTACATTTTGTATTGTAACGGCCTACGGCCATATGCAATACATTTACTTACTAGCAGGGGTCATTTCCTGCGGGAGTGCACAGGAGCGGAGCTCCGGCAGTAAGGAGCCCAGGGGGCGGGCACATGCAAGAAGTCCCACCCCCTGCTCCCAGCAGCCCTCAGTCGGGCCACAAGGAGCAAGAAGCAGCCAGGTAAATTGCAGAGCCTCCCCCCCCACCTGCCTTCAGGTACAAGCTCTCCGTCCTCTGTGAGGGCAGATCTACACATTCCCCCCCCCCCCCCCCTACCAACCAAAAACAGTCCAGTGGCACCTTTAAGACCAAGTTTTATTCAGGTACAAGCTCTCCCTCCTCTGCAAGGGCAGATCTGCACGTTCCCCCCCCCCCAATAGCTAGCAATCCAAAACAGTCCAGTGGAGCCTGAGCGGTGGGTGTTCCCTTCTGACACACTTCCGGTGATGTCAGGGGGTGTGGCATATGCAAATAAGTCATGCTGATGAGTCATGCTAATGAGCTCCTGCACCTCTTTTGCTACGAAATGACCCCTGCTTACTACTGTTCTTCCAATCTTAAACCCCACCACCAATGTTCCCTCTAAGCTGTGGAGTCTTGTGAGCAAAAATTCTCCTTTGTGAGCTACTGGCATTAAAATTGTGAGCAAGTTGATTTGGCTACTGCATAAATTAGTCTGCTCTGGAGCCATTCTTCCTGAGCTAAGACAAAAATGTGTGAGCCAGAGGCTAAAAACCTGTGAGCTAGCTCACACTAACTCAGCTTAGAGGGAACATTGCCCACCACCACCAGCTGCGTTGTCTCATGGTGCTTGGTTAATGGGAAATGCTGTGAGGAGGGGGAAGATGCTAGATGAGAAAGAAGGCGTTGAGAGTAAAGGTAAATGTCCCTGCACCGACTTTGAAATGTGGGGGTGGGGGTGGGGAGACAGCAGGACATCCAGTCACAGGTCTCTTGGAATCTTGCGCGAGAGGAAGGATCGATCTAGATGGCAGCTTCCGGGATTGCTTCTGAGAGCTGAAAAGGATACTCGCTGTAAAAGAGGTTGCCAGGAGTTCTTCCTTTTGGTCTTTACCACTGTTAAGTTGCTCGCTTAACAAAGCAGTCGGAGAGTGATTCAGCAAGAACACAACTTTATTCTTCCACTCGAACACAACTCCAACACGGATCAACGTCTGATAGCCAGAACAGCCTTTACATTGCAGCTGTCCTGCTTTTAAACATTCCCGGCTAATGTAGCCACACCCACTGTACAGATACCAACCAATAAGGTTGTTCACATAAGGACCAATCACGGATCTTCCCGCTCAGGGAGCTTGCTAGAAGGTGATTGGTTAGGTGTTCCCTGGGCTAGTAACACAATTGGATGGATTTGGATCCTAGCCCAGGACGAAGCTTTACATTATACTTCAATTGGATGTTTCACAACATATCATGCATTCAAGGCAGCTTTGAATACACTACAACCACTCATGCAAATCTGCACACGCAAATATGCCCAGAGTCCTTTAGACCTCGCTTATGTCTGCCTGGGCACGGGAACAGTCTCACTGTGCCTTGAAGAGCTGCTGCTGGTTGCTGACATTTCAGTTCAGCTGCTGTGCCTTTGCTAAATGGAGACATGATTCTCTCTTCCATACGCTCCCAATAGCTTTCGTAACTGGAAGGTTCCTGTTAGAGATCTGTGGGTTTTTTGTTTTTTTAAAAAAACTTTTTAAACGCTTTGGTTGCTAAATTGCAGCTCATGTGGAATTTAGTAACTTCAACGGAATGCGGAGTAAACATTTCTGCCATCACTGTTGTAGAGGAATTTGCCGTTGATCTTTTTCGGCTTCAGGCCGAATCACCCAGTCCACGGTCCTTGTGTCCTGTCGGGAAATGTGCCCTGGGAGTCTTGTGCTCATAACGTGAGCATGGATGCAACTTGGATTGGGACAGTGAGGAGGACAAGCGTTTAACCTACATGTGCACAAACGGCACCGTTTTCCAGACATGAAACGTTTCCCGGAAGCTGCTGTTTGCTCCATTCGGGAAACGGGTGTGTACTGATGGGCCGCATGCAGGCTTCCCCAGGGAGACAAATAGTGGCTCCTTGGGGCTGTTTCAGGTCAGGGGAGATGGTGTGGGGTAAAGTTGCCAGGTTCAGGCTGGGAAACTCCTGGAGATTTGGGTATGGATCCTGGGGAGGACAGGGACCTCAGTGGGGTACAATACCATAGAGTCCACCCTCCAAAGCATCCATTTTCTCCAGGGGAACTGATCTCTGCAGTCTGGAGATGAGCTGTAATTCCAGGGGATCTGCAGGCCCCACCTGGAGGCTGGCATCCCTAGTGTGGGGGTAAGGAAGGCATAAGTCCCTGTGTGCCATGGTCCCAGTCCATTGAGTCCCAAATATGCCAGGGAATTTAGTTCCAAGCACCAGAACTGGGGGACAAAAGGATTTTGTAACGTGGGGTTAAAGGTAAAGGTTCCCTTGCTCGAAAGCCAGTCGAGTCCGACTCTAGGGTTGCGGTGCTCATCTCCGTTTCAAAGCCAAAGAGCCAGCGCTGTCCGAAGACGTTTCCGTGGTCATGTGGCCGGCATGACTAAACACCAAGGCGCATGGAATGCTGTTACCTTCCCACCGAAGTGGTACCTATTTATCTACTTGCAATGTCTTGCTTTCGAACTGCTAGGTTGGCAGGAGCTGGGACTAGAGACGGGAGCTCACTCCGTCATGCGGCACCTGGGTCTCAAACTGCTGAACTACTGACCTTCCACAGCCTGCAGTTCAGCGTCTTAACCACTTGAGCCACTGCAGCTCCAACGTGGGGTTAGGTGTGACCTAATGGATGCAAGTTTTTTTTTTTTTTTAAAAAGGTTTTGGTTTAGATCCAGGATGCAACATAAACTATTAAAACTTGCCTCGTTCTCTCAGTTTTAGTCTGGCCAGATGTGGCTTCCTGGTTTCAGTGCTGGGTATTTCTTCGTAAATCTTCCACCTTTATTTACGTATCATCTGCCCGTTATTGTTAAAAAAAAAAAAGAGTTGTCCTCAGTCTTCCTATAGCAGCCTTATACTTACTTTGACAAGCCTTTACTGGCATACGTATATACATACAATAGGAAATCAGATTAAATATAGATCAGAAAATACAAAACCATATAGGGTAAAATTGGAGCTACGGCGCAGAAAAACAGCATGAAAGCAGAAAAACCTAGTGGTTACTTATCAGAACGTAGAGCCATAGCACTAAGAAGAAACCTTGCTACTATTTCTGTTATTTCCGTATCGGGATTATCAAGCAAAACCAGAACCTTAAAATCGTCACGAATCTCTGAGAATTGAGCTAATATAGGGTACAGAAGAACCGGGCGGGGCAGCAGCCTTAGAAAATATTGATTTGAACTCGCTGATCTGCTCTTCTCCAGCCCAGCCGCTTTCCAGTTAGACTACAAGAATAAGCACACCCTTGTTTCTTGCAGGGGCTGTCATCTCTCATCTGGGTGTCTCCATCTATTACCGTGGGAGGCTACTGCATGAAACCGAAGTGACCGTGAACAGCTGTATGTTTACCTACAACAAGCATCACCCCTGTGGCCCTGCTTTTGGCAACCCCCAGGTAGTACAGTTTCCAAACCCAGAGGCACTTCCTGATCGGAAACAAGTGAAGCATACCTTGATCCTGCTGCAGAAAGCAGGCCTACTGCTGTATGAAAGGAACCATCAGATATTTGCGAAACGACTGGATGGATGCAAAGTCTACTGGGCGTTCTCTAAGCAGCTGGACAACATAACTCAGCAGTCACAATTCAAATGTTTGATCCGGAATACAGACACGGAGATCTTTGACTACATGCAGTTTTGTCAAGGTGATTCCCTAGAAACGCGCGTTTCCTTTGTGCACACAGTTTTCTTGTTTTTTCTTGTTTTAAAATGGCGGCTATGAGGCTTATCCTTTTTTGGTGTAGTGGTTAAGTGCGCAGACTCTAATCTGGGAGAGCAGGGTTTGATTCTCCACGCCTCCACTTGCACCTGCTGGATGACCTTGGGCAAGCCACAGTTCTGTCAGAGCTGCCCTTGAAAAAGAGCAGTTTCTGCCAGAGCTCTCTCAGCCCCACCGACCTCACAGGGTGTCTGTTGTGGGGAGGGGAAGGGAAAGGAGTTTGTAAGCCGCTCTGAGACACCTTTGGGTAGTGAAGGATGGGTTATAAATCCAATCTCTTATTATTATTATTATTGCTTGCCAAGCAAAACAGCGGGGAGAACATTTGGAGTATGGGTTATTGAACTGGAAGTTTGGCATGCGTCAAACACTGGCCAGTCTTGTTTGTTTGCATATTGCCAGGGCTATCTTTGGGCAGGAACGCACAGGAACGGAGTTCCGGCTGGCTCCCAAGTTGGCCACACCCAGCAGGAACTCATTAGCATAATAGGCCGCATCCAACAGCAAAAACTCATTAGGATTGGCTACATTAGGGGTGTGTGGCCTAACATGCAAAGGAGTTCCTGCTCCAAAAAAAGGCCCTGGGTTTTGACAACAAACAAGGTAAACAGAATAAGAAGCAAAAGGTGGGTGTGGCTGAATTACCACACTTCTGGTAACATGGGGGTGCGGCCTAATATGCTAATGAGCTGTGCTGTCAGGGGTGTGGCCTAATATGCTAACTAGTTCCTGCTGTTGGGTATGGCCTATTATGCTAATGAGTTCCTGCTGGGCTTTTTCTGCAAAAAGAGCCCTGCTTATTGCGGTATATCACTCCATGGAGCAAAGTTTTATTTATCAATTAAAATATTTCTACCCCACTTTTCCTTTTGGCTTAAGTTGGAATCCTCTCTCCAGCCTAAGGGGCCTTCCTCAAAATCAAGTGTCTCTTCCGTTGGAGGAAGGCTGCTCGGTGGGTGGGTGGATTAACCCTACTGTGTTTCTATTGTGCTCTTCTTCCATCATAGGACCCAGGAAGCTTACATAGGATCTCTGAAAGGTGTCGCATCCAGACACTGATCAGACTGATCAGCTACTCTTGTTTCTTTTATTTCTGGGGTCCCTCCTGGGAGAATCTTGCCAATTCCAAAGGACTGTTTCCTGTCAGGGGACTCACTTGGCATTAGATTGAGCCATGGGCATCTCTGATTTATCTACTTGCAATGCCTTGCTTTCGAACGGCTAGGTTGGCAGGAGCTGGAACTAGAGACGGGAGCTCACTCCGTCTTGCGGCACACTCGGGTCTCGAACTGCTGAACTACCGACCTTCCACAGCCTGCAGTTCAGCGTCTTAACCACTTGAGCCACAAACCACCTCTGAATGCCCCTTGCCTCCAAGCCCCACTAGGTGTTGGCACAAGTCATCTTGACTTGATGGCAGAAAACAACAACCGGATTAGCTGATCGTTTCAGGTGGGTAGCCATGTTGACCTGCAGGAGAGGTGCTAGACTTCATTCCAGTAGCCTCTTAAAGACCAGCAAGATTTCTGGGTTTATGAGCTTCCAGGAGTCAAAGCTCCGTTTTTCAGGAGAGACGAAAGGAGCTTTGATTCTCGAAAGGTTATAACCCTAGAAATCTTGCTGGACTGCAAGGTGCGACAGGACTCTTCATATGGATTGGCTGAGAATCATTTCAGCCTTTATTGACGATCTCAGGGCAATTTGGTGTAGTGGTTAAGTGCGCGGACTCTAATCTGGGAGAACCGGGTATGATTCTCCACTCCTCCACTTGCACCTGGCTGGATGACCTTGGGCAAGCCGTAGTTCTGATAAGAGCTGTTCTTGAAAAAGAGCCGTTTCTGTCAAGAACTCTCTCAGCCCTGCCTACCTCACAGGGTGTCTGTTGTGGGGAGGGGAAGGGAAAGGAGTTTGTAAGCCGCTCTGAGACTCCTTCGGGTAGTGAAGGGCGGGGTATGAATCCAATCTCTTCTTCTTCTCTTCTTAAGCTTAAATCTATTTTTGCTGAAATTGACCTACCATATAAATGAGGTAAAAGCCTATATTGGTTAGAATATACAGTCTGTTCTCCCCGGAACCTTACCCGACGTTAACATATGGCTGTAAGAGCCTGCCAGACATTCTAATGGCTTTGTTTTTAAGCCCTAAGGTATTTGTATATTTATTTCCACCAGAACTAAAGGATTTCCATGAGAACCGAAGAGTGACTTCTCCTGACTACACCATCTACCTGTGCTTTGGGCAGCGCTTCTCTGCTGCCAAACCCAAGGAGTCCAAACTAATCTTAGTGAAGGTGAGAAAGAAGAAACCTCTTAAGGTTACAGTGCAAAGTGTTTTCTTTAATTGGGGGGGGGGAGATAGCAATTACCCCATGTTTGAAACTCTTGGAAAGGCTGCAGCTTTCAGGCCTCACCTGGAGTCCTGTGTCCAGTTTTGGGCACCACATTTTAGGAAGGATGTTGACAAGCTCGAGCGTGTCCAGAGGAGGGCAACCAGGATGGTGAGAGGGTTGGAATCCAAGTCTTATGAGGAAAGGCTGAAAGAGTTGGGTATGTTTAGCCTTGGAAAGAGAAGGCTTAGAGGGGACATGATTGCAGTCTTCAAGTATTGGAAGGGCTGTCACATAGAAGATGGAGCAGATCTATTCTCTCTTGCTCCGGATTGCAAGACTAGGGCTAATGGGTGGAAATTACAAGGGAGTCGTTCCCGGCTAAATAGCAGGAGAAACTTCCTAACTGTAAGAGTGGTTGAGCAGTGGAACAGTCTGCCTCGGGAGGTGGTGGATGCTCCTTCGCTGGATGTTTTCAAGCGGAGGCTGGACAGCCATCTTTTGGGTATGTTGTAGGGCTATCTTCCGGCTATGCTCCTGCAGAGTGCAGGGGGTTGGACTAGATGACCACCAAGGTCCCTTCCAACTCTAACTTTCTATGATTCTATGATAAAAGACAGCCGTTAAGAATGAGCAGTAGGCTGTGGATCTGGCCATCGGTGGCCGAGGATTGCTTGAGGAACAGAAAAGAGAGAGCCACGAGCTGTGAATTTAAAAACCAAGGGAAAGCGATTCATGAACATGTCTTCATTACAGACTTCAAAAGTGTTTTGATACTGGTTTTGAGAATGTGCTTAAGGAGTCATTGTTTATGGCCGCTGAGTAGTCTTACAAATGGGTTGCGTACCTGCACAGAGGGGAACAGGCCGAAGCTCTCTCCAGGGTGCTGGCGTTCATTCTGCCTCCCCATGAGCGAGAACGTTGACCCAGGTGCACGATGCCTGGAGGAGTGGGATGTGCGTTCCAGCTCACATTAGCGGCTCACAGACTCTTTGTGGCTGTTATTGCTGGGCTTTTTCTACAAAAAGAGCCCTATTGCATTCCTATCCCTGTTGTTCTGCCTGTGCTGAAACGCTTATCTTTACAGATGTGCTGGAGGAGGATGTATAGTCTAGAAGTCTCCTACGTACCGTGAGAGACTCTTGTTTCTCAGCTTTCGCCACCTAACGGTTTTCTAACTTCACCCGCACGCAGGAGGGTACCTTTTGCTTAACATTTCAACTTTACATTTCAACTTACCTAATTGGCCCATGCCATGGGGGGGGGGGTGCATACGAATACCCTATACCCTAATTGGTTCTGTTGGTTGCCGCCATTCTTAACAGTGCGTATGTTACTGCATCTACAGCTTTGCAATGGAAGTATAACCATTCATAAATGCGTGCACTTTGTTGTCAGCTGTGGGTTCTGACAGTCAGTGGCAGAGTACAAAGTGTTTCATAGACTGTGCGTCTAACATACTGATGAACCTCCTACCGATGGCTCCAGCCCCAGACATCTTTGCCTGTACATATAAAATATTTTGGTGGCCGGGAGGCCAAGTGCTTGAGATTCATAGGTAGAACTAACAGACTTCTGTATGTTTTTCAGTTGGTGCCAACGTACTGCAAAGAGTGGCATGAACTCGTGCTGAGGGAAGGATCCTCATCTTTGAGCAGTGACTCGAGCCTTCAGATTTCCAACAGCCTGGTGGATATGATAGAACAATACCTCATGGATATATAAGGAAGCGCCTTGGATGCTCTGTTCCTGGTGGGCAACTTGACTTGCATGGCTCGGGGAGGGAACTGAGAGAGTGCAATAAGCCCCATGTTGACTGTCCTCACTATTGTCGCCCTATCTAGCTTTGTACCAGTTGATCAGAGGTTAGAAGTACAGGCATTTGTGGGGATGGAGTTGAAAACAGCATTCTCTGTGTTGAGTCCACCCCCCACCCCCCAAATAACATATTGAAACTCCCTGTTAGGTGTCCTCTCTGTGAACGTCTCCATCCCTGCCTTCAGGATGCAGTGGTCTCTTAGGGAATATCACCGCAGGGTGTTCATATTATGGGGAAGGACGTGTCTGCATTTTGAGAAGCATAATGTAGATTCTAACCTGACGTCCAGATGTTTGGGGTATTGCTGAGGGTACCCGAATAAGTGATGCGGTTTTGTACCTCCCATCCCCACCCTGAATGAGTCTGACCAGATGGGTTGAGGAAGGCTTATGATGACGACAATGTATATTTGACCTAGCAAAACTAATCTGGGAGCTGTGTGACTCAGGTGAATTGACCAAAGTTGCATAGGGGGTTTGAAGGGGCGGGGGCGTTGTACTGTTTTGCGTGATTTGTTCACGTGGGGTAATTGAAGCACAGATGGGAGCAAGGATGCTACTCACACCTGGCTGGATGGCCTGGGGCAAGCCATAGTTCTGATGAGCTGTTCTCGAAAAAGAGCAGTTTCTGTCAAGAGCTCTCTCAGCCCCACCTCCCTCACAGGGTGTCTGTTGTGGGGAGGGGAAGGAGCTTGTAAGCCGCTCTGAGACTCCTTTGGGTAGTGAAGGGTGGGGTATAAATCCAATCTCTTCTCTTCTTCTACCTCACAGGGTGTCTGTTGTGGGGAGGGGAAGGAGCTTGTAAGCCGCTCTGAGACTCCTTTGGGTAGTGAAGGGTGGGGTATAAATCCAATCTCTTCTCTTCTTCTACCTCACAGGGTGTCTGTTGTGGGGAGGGGAAGGAGCTTGTAAGCCGCTCTGAGACTCCTTTGGGTAGTGAAGGGTGGGGTATAAATCCAATCTCTTCTCTTCTTCTACCTCACAGGGTGTCTGTTGTGGGGAGGGGAAGGAGCTTGTAAGCCGCTCTGAGACTCCTTTGGGTAGTGAAGGGCGGGGTATAAATCCAAACTCTTCTCTCTCTTCTCTTCTGTTATCATTGTGCAGCCATTGCTGGTTTCACTGCATTAAGCTCAGCGTGTATGAGTACAGCACGTACCTGAAAGCAGGCTTGTGATATCAAGTCTGCCTTACGATCCCTTGTAGGGTTGCACAAGATGCTGGCAGACTTTATCGTAGATCTGCCCCCACGTGCTCTGCCACTGTACTACGTCTGGAAGAGCACAGCCGCCAGGAGAGAGAGTCCTGCCAGCCACAAGTCTAGGAAGGCACTGTCTTTCTTCTAGAAAGCTGCATTCACAAAGGGAGCTGACGGTGCAATCGTACGCTGTCTGTGACCATTGATTTCAGTGGGCTTAGACTGGGCTTCAGTGGGCTCTAAATTGGATTGCACGAGAAGTGTCCTAATTGGGCAGTGAGAGGCGGCAGGGTGGCTGTATTATCTCTGCAGGGCCACAGTGTGTTAAACCTGCCAGTTGTATTTCTGTGGGACACTCAGAAGCCCAGTAGAGTTGTTTGGCGATAGTACAAAATGAATTCCTGAAGATCTTTCCTCTGAGGAAACAGGTTTTGAAACCAACACACTTTAATACCAACTGGAACATTCAGGGAGAAGAGACGGACTAAAAGTGGAATAGCTCCCAATAATACTAGTCTGCCGGGGTCATTTTGTAGAAAAAGAGGTGCAGAAGCTCATTAGCATAACTCATTAGCATAACTTGTTTGGATGTGCCACACCCCCTGACGTCACCGGAAGAGTGTCAGAAGGCAACACCCACCGCTCGGGCGCCACTGGACTGTCTTGGATTGCTAGCTATTGGGGGGGGGGGCGTGCAGATCTGTCCTGGCAGAGGAGGGAGAGCTTGTACCTGAATGAAACTTGGTCTTAAAGGTGCCACTGGACTGTTTTGGACCCGGGGGCCGGGGGCTCTGCAACTTACCTGGCTGCTTCTTGCTCTGACTGAGGGCTGCTGGAAGCAGGGGGTGGGGCTTGTTGCATGTGCCCGCCCCCTGGGCTCTTTACTGCCGGAGCTCCGCTCCTGTGCGCTCCTGCAGGAAATGACCCCTGCTAGTCTGTAAGAAGACAGTGCAGATATTATAGTATTTTTAAAGACTAGAAAGAAATATTTGCTCTTTGAAGTGGAGAATCCCCAGACAGTATGAAGCCAAGTCATACAGGCAACAAAGCCTAAATCTTGTTGTTGTTGTTCAGTCGCACAGTCGAGTCCGACTCTTCGCAACCCTGTGGATTAGATCACGCCAGGCCTAAATCTTAGTTGGAAGCAAATTAGGAAGGACTCTAGAGTGCTGTAGGTATTTCTGGTGGGTTGAAGTTATGTCTTCAGCTGCACAGGGATGAAAAGTCCATCTAGAGATGTTTCTGGCTGTGTTTTAGGGTGAGTATAAATTAATGCTATATAATCAGCAAGGTTTTTTGTTGTTTTTTTAGAAAAATAGCAGTAATTATGGGAAGAGAAATAATAACTTGGTGCCTTTTCAGTACCTTTGCTCTCTGTGTCAGTCTACTTGGAACAGTCATAAATTCCACATGGTAAAACCTTTCTAGAATTTCTTCTGATTCTAAATGCATCACATATCTTTCAGTGCAAAAATTCCTTCCAGAGTTGTGCTGGTTTTAGACTTTAATAATGTGATTTTTTTCCCTGAATGAGTAAGTTGTACAGCCCAACCGAAGGGATCTTTTTTTAAAGATTTGCAAGGCTGAATATCTCCCACAAATTAAATACAGTGGACTTGGGGTTAACACTTATAAGCACTTTGGAGCCCACTGTCAAAGGAATAATAAAAGAAAACAAGCTGTCTGCTACTCTGATATCCTAGAAACAATAAATCCCCCCCCCAAGGGAAAAAAGTGGAAGCAAAGATGCTGCTGAGAAAATGCCTAGAGCTGCTACAAATGCAGCAGTCATTTCCCCCCTAATGTGCAGCTATACATGTTTTGTGTAGTAAGAATTTACTATTTGTGCTATTGAGCTTCGGGAGCCTTCTTGCTGAAAAACAGAAGCTGGTGCTTGCCCACCTTCACTTTATTTTTCCCCTCTGTTATCTTTCCTTCCTTGTCACTGAAACCGATTTCACACAAGAGCTGCGCCTTGGTCGCGCCTCCCTTTGCCCCGTTTCTATTGGTCAATTTCCCACTCAAAGCCGTGCGGCCGCATTTTGACCAGTGGCTTCGCCCGATTTCCCCCCACGATTTCATGATCCTCAAAAAACAGGATCACGAAACCGCGGGGAAAATCGGGCGAAGACGCGGGTCAAAATGCGGCCGTCCGGCTTTGAGTGGGAAATTGACCGATAGAAGCGGGGCAAAGGGAGGCGTGACCGCGGCGCAGCTCTTGTGTGAAATTGGTCTGTGTGTAAACACATGCATATACTGGCTGCTTGCACAGCAGGAAGGAAAAAGAATTCATAGTAAATCCTAGCAAGTCAGAAGAGAACCTTGCGGAAGGGTGTTTGCCACTCCATTCAGAGCACGCACAGTGTCGAAGCACTCCTCTCCACTTAAGAGGATTTATGTGCCAGTTCTTTAGCTAGTGTTCTGGAGTATGCTAAACTACGTCTATGTAGGTGCAGAATCTACAGTATTTAGGATGGCACAGAAACACAAACTACTCAGAGCTCTGTGGAAGAAAACGCTGAAGGCTCTGAGAAGTTAAAAGCAGGCTTCCTGGCTGCTCGCAAATGCACTCCTCATTCCTTTGTATACAGAATTCTGTCTAGTTCAGTATGTGATCTTAATCCTACACCTCCTACTTGGCCTAGAAAGGTAAACGTAAGCCAGCTCTGCCGTCCCTTTATTCTCTCCCCCATAAATCTAATCTGCAGTAGCAACTGAACACTTTCAATGTGGGCAAGATGTGCAAATGATGCCCAAGAAGTCAGTGCTAAACAGGGGTAATTTCCTGCAGGAGTGTACAGGCGCTGAACTCCGGCAGTAAAGACCCCAGGGGGCGGGCACATGCAACAAGCCCCACCCTCTGCTCCCAGCAGCCCTCAGTCAGAGCAAGAAGCAGACAGGTAAGCTGCAGAGCCCCCCCCCCCGGTCCAAAACAGTCCAGTGGCACCTTTAAGACCAAGTTTTATTCAGGTACAAGCTCTCCCTCCTCTGTGAGGACAGATCTGCACGTTCCCCGCCCCCCCCCAAGAGCTAGCAATCCAAAACAGTCCAGTGGAGCCTGAGCGGTGGGTGTTGCCTTCTGACACACTTCCGGTGATGTCAGGGGGTGTGGCATATGCAAATAAGTTATGCTAATGAGCTCCTGCACCTCTTTTTCTATGAGATGACCCCTGGTGCTAAATATGGCTCATGCATAGCTGTTAGGATGCTATTGTGGGTCAGGGTTTCTATGCAAGTGAAATAAACGGGCTGAAGAGCTGCATAGAGCAGCAGAAAATAAGACTACTAGTAACCAACTATTATCACACATACTGTTGCAGTTTAGTTCCCTCTGGGAAGTATTGCGTAGCTTAAAAACACAAAAACATCCAGTGATTTTTTAAATGTAGGAAGGTGTTTGTTCCTGTGACATCCTAGAGAACTTTTGTTGACAGAGCATTGCTACAGCCGTCTGTTCTGGCCTGCTAGACAGCCCCTCGCCTGTTAATTCCTCGATATGACTTAGCAGTCCCTCTTTACTGCGCCTTCGACACCGATGTTAAATGATGGGGCATCTATTTTGAATGAAGATTTGAGGCTTACCAACTGAGTAACTTCTTAGCCACTTGAATATTATTAGTTAAAACAGTTGTTTCCTAGATGCAACTTACGGATTTCAATTGGAACATTCATTTTGATCGCTGGGGAGTTAGCTTTTTATATTCTAATAGGATTTCCCTTTTTTTATGTATTTAAACTCTGTGAGCTCTATAACTTTGAACTTTCCCAAAAAAACCTCACTTATGCTTTCACATTGAACCTTTTAGTATTTAAGCACAAATTTCCAAAGTCTCTTCTGATTGGATTTTTAACGATATCTTTAATTACTGTCTCAATACTATCTGCTTGAGGGTTTTCATGCAAGATTTTGTTCGGTATATCATGCACATAATGCAAATTTGTGTTCAGCCTGATGAGAAATCTCTAAATATTCTTGTAGTTTATGTTGGCTGTCTGGCATCAATGCACTTTTTAAATCTTTGCAAATAAACTGATATTCTGTAATGCTTCCAGAGGTGGGAAGTGTTTATTAGAACAGTATAGTCAAGGAAATAACCATGAAACATTTGAACTGGTCAGCATGATTCAAATGCACACACTCTTCTCCCCCTGAGCCTTTGGGAAGGATTTGTGCCAATGACTTCTCTTGTGCTGCTGCTATTCATTGGCCTGAAAGTTCTGCAGCAAAATAAGTCATGTAATAACTATACAACTGCTATTCTTTAACGAAGCAAAGAAAGATTTAGGTTACCATCAAGCTACTGAATGAGGTTTCAGCCTCAAATCCCAGTCCAAACTCATCTGTCCAAGTGTCTTTAGTGGAAAAAAATGTGAATGGATTACAATTAGGGACATAATATCTATTGCTCTACTATGAAAAAAATCCTCTTTAGTTGATATCATGTTCAGACTTGAAGCATCCTTTCACAATTCATTTCCTGATGGGGTAATTCAACCACCAGTCGTTGGCCAAAAAGGACCTAAAGTAGTTTAGATCGCATCCAAAACCACTGTGCCACACAGATAATTGGAAAAACAGCTCTCATCATTCAACTGTTGTGTCCTCTTTTTGGAAAGCAAACAGCTCTCTCCCGTGGAATATTTTTATAATTTCTGATGCAAGTCAGCATTTCCATCTTCTGGCACAGAAAAGGTGGGGGATCAATTTGGGCTGTTTCAGCATCGGAACCAGAGAAAGTTAACAGCCGCTGGAATCATCTTCCGGTTTCTCCCGACTGTACTCCTTCCTGTTATTGTTCTGCTCCGACCAAAAATCTTGAGCAAAGTCAAAAGGGAATACAAGATAAAATACAAAACAGTAAACATTAAAATACAACACGGTGAATTAAAGCCCATCGCTGTAGCAGCGCAGAGAAACCACGGGTGCTAAAAATTTGAAAAACAGAAAGTGTCATTTCCGGATTGGTGGTTGCTGGCCAAAGAGAGCTCCTGCAGGATTCAACAGGCAGCTGACATTGACTCAGGATAGGTATGATTATCCAGAGGTCTCTGACTGGCATCCATGGATCACAGAATAAGAGGAGGACCTGTCCTTTAGACAGCACCCTGAGAGTTGTTGCTCATAATGGAAACTGGGGGAAATTCTTCCTTATAGGTTCCATGCACCAAGTCTAACATGGGCAACAGTAGCCATGACCTTCAATGAATGGTACATAGTTCATCACAACCACCATCTCCCTGATTTCAAGGGGTCTGAAGCAGTGTTCCCTCTAAGCTGAGTTAGTGTGAGCCAATGTTCCCTCTAAGTTGTGGAGTCTTGTGAGCAAAAACCCTACTTTGTGAGTGACTGGCATTCAAGTTGTGAGCGAGCGATTTGGCTACTGCATGAATCAGTTTGCTCTGGAGCCATCCTTCCTGAGCCAAGGCAAAAATGTGTGAGCCAGAGGCTAAAGAACTGTGAGCTGGTTCGCACTAACTCAGCTTAGCGGGAACACTGGTGTGAGCCAGCTCACAGTTTCTTGGCCTCCAGCTCACAGATTTTTGTCCTAGCTCAGGAAAGAGGGCTCCAGAGCAAGCTAATTGATGCAGTAGTAAAATTGCTCGCTCACAACTTTAATGCCAGTTGCTCACAAAGGAGAACTTTTGCTCACAGGACTCTGCAGCTTAGAGGGAACATTACAGTTACTTTCCCTGGCCTAGGCACACGTCTTCTGCAGCAGCACAAACACTGGGGCTAGTGTGGAGAGACAGACATGATGGGTGGCCATCCATGTGGTGGGCAGCTCTCACATGGAAATGTTTTGAGAGATTCAGACAGTGAAAACGCAACACAGGGTGCAGGACTATGGATACAAAAGCCGGTATGGTACGTAGACTCGCACCAGGGAGACCCACTCTGCCGTGTTCCTCACTGACAGTACAATTTGTCGCAAATCCGGAAGCTGCAGCTAGTGCAGAATGCTGCAGCCAGGCTGTTGATGGGTCACTCTAGGAGGGACCACATTCAGCCTGTGCTGAAAGCGCTGCACTGGCTGCCGATAGCGTACCGGATTCGCTTCAAAGTGCTGGTTCTTACCTATAAAGCCCTATATGGCCTGGGTCCAGCCTACCTGAGGGACCGCCTTTCCCCACATGTTCCCCCAAGAGCACTACGGTCAGGGGCCCAAAATTTGTTGGACATCCCGGGCCCCAAGGATGCTAAATCAGCTGTGGCTAGGGCCAGGGCTTTTTCGGTGGTGGCTCCTACCTGGGGGAAGGAGCTCCCGGGGGAGATCCGGGCCCTGCGGGACCTTATGCAGTTCCGCAGGGCCTGCAAGACGGAGCTCTTCCGCCAGGCTTTTGAGTAGGAGCCGCCGCCCCACTATACCGTCACCGCCATTGCACCTAGAGGACGTTGCGAGGCCCTGAGGAAGAGCTTGGGAATGGTCAGAAGATTCTGGAGAAGAACTGAGCTGAGCCATCTTGGACTTATGTTTAATAATTGATTGAGCACCACTGTTTTAATGTTGGATGTTTTTATTATGTATCATATGTTTTAATTGTGGCTCGGTTTTGCCTTGCCTCTGTGAGCCGCCCTGAGCCCATTGGGGAGGGCGGGATATAAATGTAATAAATAAATAAACCAATCCTAAACAGTGCTGCACCATTTGAAGTCCATTGAAGTCACTAGGCTTAGAAGGATGCAGTTCTGCTAAGGATTACACTGAAAATTGTCTTGGACCATTCACTGTCACGCAACACTCCCTATGCTGTGGAGTCTTGTGAGCAAAAATTCTACTTTGTGAGCTGCTGGCATTAAAGCTGTGAGCGAGCGATTCGGTTGCTGCATAAATCAGTTTGCTCTGGAGCCCTCCTTCCTGAGCTAAGGCAAAAATGTGTGAGCTGGAGGCTAAAAAACTGTGAGCTAGCTCACACTCACTCAGCTTAGAGGGAACACTGACTGTCAGCCTAACCTCCTTCTCAGTATTGTGATGGCAAAGTAGTGGAAGATCTTGCAAGCCACCCCTGAGTTCCTTAGAGGAGGAGCAGGATAAAAAAAATAATAATTATATGTTAAAGTTACAGACTGATTAGGCAAGTTGTAAATTTCCAGTCCAAAACTAATAACGTACAGCTAAGCTACCCGTCTCTCCACATGGACAGTGCCAGGTCCAATAGTAGTAGTCCCATAGCTGGTGATATTGTCGTGTGCAGCAGGCTGGACGATGTCTGGTTCACTTGGGACTAAGCAGATGGTGGTCACATAACTTAGTTATCAAGCCAGTTAACAGACCAATCTCTTTTTGCTTTCCCACCCATTACCATTAAGTTTTACACTGTTGTTCAAGAGGATACTTAAAACTAAAACAGGTTACCAAGCACAGTGGTGTAAGCACGTGCAGTATATTTAACATGGCAACAACCATACCTCATTGAAGCCTAAGGGACTCTTCAGACTGCAGTCAGCTGTCACACACAAACTACAATTTGTGATGCAGATGAGCCTGAAATCTTTGGGCGCCAGCACCAAGAGGTCCTGTTCAGAGCCAAGTTGCTGCGACATCAGAACTGAGGCACTTCAAGAAATTGGCGGGGGGACTGTTTCTTGGAGGCAATTTGTTTGAAATACCTGATTTGGACGTCACAAGAAACTGACAACTTAAGAGAAAATCATGACTTCAAAAAGCTTCTGGAAGAAAGGCCTGATTTCTTTAATATATAAAAATAGGGTAAAAAGTAATAAACCCTCTGTTGAAGCCTATCAACTAGATGTGGGTAGATCCCTCACAGAAGATCAATGGACCCAGATCTCGGGTTCCTCAACCTTCCGTACTAGATCAATGTCAATACAAATGCAATCTGCCAAAGTACTCCTGCGATGGTATCTTACACTGGTTAAACTTTCTCACTCATCATCAGAACATCCCCCGACATGTTGGAAAGGTTGTGGTAAATGGGGTACATACTACCATACTTGGTGGGATTGTCCGGTAATTTCAAGATTCCGGGATGCGATTTTAACACAGGTAAAAATACTAACAACTTGTGAGATTACCAAAGATCCTGCCCTAATCCTCCTTAATTTGTGGTCCAAGACGTGTATCCGAAAGTCGATAAGAGAACTGATTTCGGTACTTTTAACTGCAGCTAAGTGCATTATTTCCTGCCAACCTACGAGTTCGAAAGCAAGAAATTGCAAGTATATAAATAGGTACCACTTCAGTGGGAAGGTAACAGCGTTCTGTCCGCCTTGGTGTTTAGTCATGCCGGCCACATGACCACGGAAACGTCTTCGGACAGCGCTGGCTCTTCGGCTTTGAAATGGAGATGAGCACCGCAACCCTAGAGTCGGATTCGACTGGCTTTTGAGCAAGGGAACCTTTACCTTTTTAAGTGCATTATTGCGAAGAATTGGAAAACCCAAGCTGTCCCCTCTATAGACCATTGGTACACTAACTATCGGAATACTTGACTGATACCGCTCCTGTGCGCTCCTGCAGGAAATGACCCCTGACTCAGGTTTTTAAAAATTCAAAAAGCAAAGGCTCAACCTGGATCAAAGCTATGATGAGGGGAGAAAGAGATTAAATCCTTTTCCCCGTGCCATTTTCTGAACTCAAAACCTGACTTCACCCCAGAGCAGCTGTTTTTTTTCCCCATGGGCAAAACCACAGCACTACCAGTAAGTCAAAAACAACTTTGGTCTTGTCGATATGGGGATGAGAAACTACTGAGAAGCTAAGGGAGGTACAGCATTATACAGCTGCTGTCTTGGCCATTGTTGTTCCTCAGACTTCTCACCCTTTGCAGAAGTGGGGCACACATAACGGTACCTAAGGACAGTGAAGTGAGAGCAGCAAATCTAAGTTTAGCAACTGTGTCCAGATTGTACAAGCCAACCAGAAAAATCACATCCTGTGATCCCGAGGTCATTTCCTACAGGAGCAGAGCTCCGGCAGTAAAGAGCCCAAGGGGCGGGCACATGCAACAAGCCCCACCCCCTGCTCCCAGCAGTCCTCAGTCAGAGCAAGAAGCAGCCAGGTAAGTTTCAGAGCCCCCCCCCCCCAGCCCAAAATAGTCCAGTGGCACCTTTAAGACCAAGTTTTATTCAGGTACAAGCTCCCTCCTCTGTGAGGACAGATCTGCACGTTCCCCGCCCCCCAATAGCTAGCAATCCAAAACAGTCCAGTGGCACCTTTAAGACCAAGTTTTGTTCAGGTACAAGCTCCCTCCTCTGTGAGGACAGATCTGCACGTTTCCCACCCCCCCAATAGCAAGCAATCCAAAACAGTCCAGTGGCACCTTTAAGACCAAGTTTTGTTCAGGTACAAGCTCCCTCCTCTGTGAGGACAGATCTGCACGTTCCCCGCCCCCCAATAGCTAGCAATCCAAAACAGTCCAGTGGAGCCTGAGCGGTGGGTGTTGCCTTCTGAGACACTTCCTGTGATGTCAGGGTGTGTGGCATATGCAAATGAGTTATGCTAATGAGCTCCTGTACCTCTTTTTCTACGAAATGACCCCTGCTGTGATCTGAAAGCCCTACCCCTTTATTACAGGTGTGTAGGAGTCAACCGTGGTATCTACACGTTTAAAGAAATATGTTCTGCACATCTGCAGGAGAAAACCTAAGTTAAGATCTCATGTTAAAAAGGGACCAAGGGGGGGGATCACCAAATAGGCTCGTTGATAATATCTACTTGCCATGCTCTGCCACCTCTTCATTACTTTCCACAGTATCCACAATTGCAGATTCCACTTGCTTATAAACAGGGGGGAGTACTTGGATGATGTTAGGGAATATTTCTTCATTCTTGACATGGTCCAAAATTGTACCTTCAAGTGTTTTAATGTCTTTGAAATCCACACAATTGACAGGAACAAGGTCTAAAATCTGAAGAAGGGGGGAAAAATAAACACTCAAAAGCTCCAGACACTTAACCAGCAAGCAACGCCTGCGAACAAGATACTGGTTGGCGAAAGTTTTGTCTATCTCAATCGAGGCCAATTAGGAGGTCTTCAGGACCAGATTAATTTACTTACAAAATGTGTACCCTGTCTTCCTACCTTCAGTTTGGTGTAGTGGTTAAATGTGTACCCTGTCTTCCTACCTTCAGTTTGGTGTAGTGGTTAAGTGCGCAGACTCTAATCTGGGAGAACCGGGTTTGATTCCCCACTCCTCCACTTGCACCTGGCTGGATGGCCTTGGGCAAGCCATAGTTCTGATAAGAGCTGTCCTGGAAAAAGAGCAGTTTCTGTCAAGAGCGCTCTCAGCCCCACCTACCTCACATGGTGCCTGTTCTGGGGAGGGGAAGGGAAAGGAGTTTGTAAGCCGCTCTGAGACGCCTTTGGGTAGTGAAGGGCGGGGTATAAATCCAATCTCCTCCTCCTCCTCTTCTTCATCAGGGCCACCAAGGCAGCTAACAGAATTAAAAACCTCCCACCCGCCCCAGGGCCCAGGGAACACCCGCATGGGGGCAGGTGGAGCTCTCTCCCCAGGCCCACCCTCCACCCACCAGCAACATGACTGCCTGTGGCACACCCACACAGGGAGGGGTGGAGCTCTCTCCCCAGGCCCACCCTCCACCCACTGGAAATGTGATTACTGGGCAGGGCCAAATCCCTCGCCCTGCGTGGGGCCCGGGGAACACCCACGCGGGGGTGGGTGGTGCTCTCTCCCTGGGCCCCACCTCCACCCACCAGTGGCAATGTGGCTAATGGGCAGGGCTGAACCCCCCACCCTCCCTGGGGCACATGGGAATACCCGCACGGGGGCGGCGGGGGGATGCCCATTCCCTGGGGGCTCACCCTTCCTCTACTCCGACTAACGTGATAAACAAGCGGGCAATAATCTCCCGCCCCACCCGAGGCCACCTCTCCCAGGGAGGATTCTAGAAGTAGGACACGTGTGAGTCCTTTACCAGGGCAATGAGAGCTTCCGGCTCGGGAGAATACTTTCCTGAACGGTGATCACTTTGCTGTCAGGCGGGCTGGGGGGACGTGGGGAGTCTCAAAACCTTGGGGATGGAGACCCAATCGTGACGGTCCTGGGCCATGGCAACGTGACCTCCCAGGCTGGGGGGATTCGGTCCTGACCAGTAATCACTTTGTAGTCAGGCGGGCCGGCAGGGACACGGGTGGACAGATGGGTGAGTTTCTGTCAAGAGCTCTCTCAGCCCCACCTACCTCACAGGGTGTCTGTTGTGGGGAGGGGAAGGGAAAGGAGTTTGTCAGCCGCTCTGAGACACTTTTGGGTAGTGAAGGGCGGGGGATAAATCCAATCTCCTCCTCTTCTTCTTCAGAAACATGAGCAGCTCCCCAAACAGCACTTGAAAACCATCAAGTTTAATATCAGATCAAAGGCTTTAATCCAGCCAAATGATTCCACTGGCAGAGGAACTTCCTCCCACAGAATGTGACTTTCTTGCAACCCCACATCCCCCCGAAGCACAAAAGGCCCCCTGAAATGCTGTACCTGAGGGACCCCACCACCCACCCACCCACCCACCCACCCACCCCGGAAGCAGCATTCAGAAGGTATTTTGGGCTGCAAGAGGGGGCAAGAAAGTAAGGCAGAAAGCCTTCTACATGCAGAAATGTTTCGCTAGATCCAAGCCTATAAATATCCAAGCATAACTATAACTAGGGCTATTTTGGGGCAGGAACGGAGTTCCGGCTGCCTTCCAAGTTGGCCACGCCCAGCAGGAACTTATTAGCATAATAGGCCACACCCAACAGCAGAAACTTATTAGGATTGGCTACATTAGGGGTGTGTGGCCTAACATGCGAAGGAGTTTCTGCTACAAAAAAGCCCTGGGTTTTGACAACAAGGAAGGTAAACAGAATAAGAAGCAAAAGGTGGGTGTGGCTAGATGACCACACTTCTGGTAACATGAGGGTGTGGCCTAATATGCCAATAAACTGCTGTCAGGGGTGTGGCCTAATATGCTAATGAGTTTCTGCTGTTGGATGTTGCCTATTATGCTAATGAGTTCCTGCTGGGCTTTTTCTACAAAAAAAATCCTGACTATAACACTGCCCCCCCCCCGCCGCCCCCAATACCGGGAATATTTTGGCTGCTAAGCTAGCAGGAGCAATATCCCACTAAAAGGTCTGTTGAAACCATTTGGAAGGTTACTCACTTTGACTATGTGGTAGCCACGTTGAATGCGCCTACACCTTAAATAGTGGAAGCAGTCTATAAGTTGTTGAAAGTGAAAAAAGAAACTACATTACATCCACTTCTCTGTGTAGCCACTACCTCTGTGGTTAGACTCACATTATTAGGATGTGTATAAAGGCCTGTGTCCACTTGGATTCTCTAACAGCATGATTAGTGATGCTTTTAAGTAACATGTTAGTAATGTGCTGCACAGAGATAGAAGCTTTTACATGAAAGTATATGAACAAGCATCGAAATGGGAGAAATAAGGGCTGACGGAAGGTACATGTAAGTTGCTCTCAAATGAACACGTCGAGGGTAGGAAATAACGTTTTTCAGAGGCAAATTTATCCTGAATACAAAGAATAAGTTAGACAATAAATTAGGTGTTCATATAGAATACAAAATTTATTTCCTGTAGAAGGGCGCAAAATAAAGTTCTCCATAAAGGATTCTGATTCTCCATCTGTGAGGAGCCCCAGACTTCATGTAATTGGACACAAAAGTGCAGAACCAGTGATATTTTATTATGGCGTAGCAGCAGGAATTGCTTTGTTAGTTAAGCGGCATAGAAAAAAAAACTGCTCTGCAATTTAAATGCCTGAAAACTGTTTTGTTTACAAGAACTAAGCAATTTGTCTCTTCAAACTGAGATGTGGCACTGGGCGGGGAGTATAATCAAGTCAAATTCCAAAGAGAACCAACTGAAAAACAAGTCTAGTTACCATATGTGACGGACTGCTCTTTTTAAAAGTGTAGAAGTCCTGTACAAACAGCTGGCCACCAAATGAGAAGGGAGCACTCACTGGAGAAGACCTTGATGCTGGGAAAGATTGAAGGTCAAAGAAGACGGGGACAGCAAAGGATGAGATGGTTAGACAGTGTCATCGATGCGTCAGAGGACGGCGGAAGACCGGAAGGCCTGGCGTGATCTGGTCCATGGGGTCGCGGAGAGTCGGACTCGACTGTGCGACTGAACAACAACAACAAACAGCTGAAGGACTGTGAAGGGTTAATTCTTCACAGAAACAGACAGCTTTGAGTGACAGCCTGCTCCAAGCAATCTGATTGGTTAGCTGAGCAGAGAAAGACTTGAGAGCTGGATGCTGAGGAGGAGAATTCATTCGGAATTCAGCCCTGACTGAAAGCAGTTTAACAAAGGAGAACTGGGGAACGTTGGCAAGGACCAGTGGGTAGTTAGACGGAGACTCCCATTTAGGCCAAGGAAAGGGGATAGGTCCTCTGGAGAGAGAAGGAATTTCTCTACCCAGTCTAAACAGGGTGATCGCTCTGGAGAGTACAGAGATCCTTGGTCTGATGTGGTTAGAAACTGCCTTTAGAGACCTTAAAAGTCAGTTTAAAAACTCAAGACGAGTACTGGTGTTTCAAGAGAAGGGGTTTGGGTACTGGAGAGAGTGTACCAGCCTTCTAGAAACCAAAAGAGCCAGCGAATACTTAAAGTGTGCTGGAGTGTTTGGGGATAACACTGGAGCAAAAGCCTCACAACATAAAGATTTCAAATAACTCTGAATAGCTTAAGAAACTCTCATTAGCCTGAAACATAAGAACTAAGGTCTGTGCATGTACTCAGACATTTTATACCCAATCTCACCTGACCTTTCACCTCTATGTTGAATAAAATATTTTGTTAATTTGGAATATAAACACTTCTGAAGTGCCATTTAAGTCATAGAAGTTCCTTCCTTCAGGTTCCTGGGCTGACCAAACAGCCAAAACATTATACTGTGACAGGGTGGGACAGCAAGAATTCTTCAGGAAAGAAGAAAAAAGACAACTAGGGCAGCTCAGTCATAAAAAGGAAAGAAAAATGGAGGGAAAATCTTGCCTCTGAGGAAGTTGCATTTTCCCCACTTTGAAGCAGAGGCTGTTTACAGCTTGACTTGTAGGATGGATCTATCACAGGCCCTAAGTATCTCCCTTCTG
Source organism: Gekko japonicus (assembly GCF_001447785.1). NCBI lineage: Eukaryota > Metazoa > Chordata > Lepidosauria > Squamata > Gekkonidae > Gekko > Gekko japonicus. The sequence continues at coordinate 42,106 of NW_015170943.1, forward strand.
CTTACAATATTCGGAGATATTGCAGGGACCATCTTTGGTGGTCCGGTACAAGGCTACTTGTAGTATATTCAACTGTATGAAAACTCACACATTCATACACCATGTTAAGCTTCGTCCTGGGCAAGGATCCTAATCACTCCAATCCCATTGGTAGCCCAGGAAGAACCATCCAATCATCTACCATCCAGTTCCATGAGAGGGAACGCTTGTGATTGGTCTTTACTGTCACAATCTGATTGGTTGTTATTGTATAATAGGGCGTGGCTATATTAGCCGGGAGAGTTTAAAAGAAGAACAGCTTCAATGCTAAAGCTGTTCTGGCTATTTGAGTTGATGTGTTGGAGTTGCGTTACGCGTTGCTGAATAAAGCTGATCTTTTGCTGAAATCACTCTGACTCCTTTGTTAAGTAGCTGACTTAACACTACTGAGTATTAATGAACTGTGAGGTACCAATACTTAATTGTGGGCTTAAGTCATGAAGTAAGTAAGCCTTGCCAATAAATATGCACCCTGAAGAAAAATGGCCACTACCGGAACAGAACTGGTACAGCAGAAAGGTTTCCCTTCTTTTCCCCAACACTTTGTTCTTTCTATGGGGTTAGCACACTAATTGGCAGTCCCTGGTGGTGTGAGGACAATCCTCTATGTGGCATCTTAAGTCTGCAGGCAAGAGAAAATATGTAGGCTACACCCTGCCAAATCACTTTGTAAGAAGCAAATCTGCACCATCTTTCCAGCTTTTAACCTATGCGTATGATGTCGACATAAGGGAAGGGGCGATATGTTGTTTCGTATTTCCCGCCCTTACAGGTTAAGATGACAAGCAGAATCTGAATGACTTTTCTTTCTAGCAAACTTTTTTTACTCTTAATCAATGTTCCCTCTAAGCTGAGGAGTCTTGTGAGCAAAAATTCTGCTTTGTGAGCTACTGACATTAAAGTTGTGAGTGAACAATTTGGCTACTGCATAAATTAGTTTGCTCTGGAGCCCTCCTTCCTGAGCTTAGACAAAAATCTGTGAGCTGGAGGCTAAAAAACTGTGAGCTAGCTCACACTAACTCAGCTTAGAGGGAACGCTGCACTTACTACCCAGCTGTTGGCAACTTTAGAGTGCAAATACTATGCACAGGTACTCCATTCTAAGCCTACTGAAAACGCTGCATAGGATTGCCACCGTTACTTTTCGGAGATGTCCATTTCAGGGAAATGTTTCTTCCACAAATAAGTTACAGACTTCACTTCCACAAGATGACAGTCACTAATTTAGATGGCTTCACAAAGAGATTTTTAAAAAGTCAGGAAGGCGACATCTACTGTTAGCACCTAGCCCTGGCAGCTTAAACGGTACAGAGCCAATAGGCTTCAGAATACGATACTGGGGGACAAGGAATGGAAACAGTATACAGAGAGTAGATGAATAGAGTAGGAAGAGGAGAGCAGATGAATAGAGGAGGAAGAGAAGAGCAGATGAATATACAGCGAGTAGATGAATACAATAGGAAGAGAAGAGTAGAGGAATATACAGAGAGCAGATGATTAGAGTAGGAAGAGGAGAGCAGATGAATAGAGGAGGAAGAGAAGAGCAGATGAATATACAGCGAGTAGATGAATACAATAGGAAGAGAAGAGTAGAGGAATATACAGAGAGCAGATGATTAGAGTAGGAAGAGGAGAGCAGATGAATAGAGGAGGAAGAGAAGAGCAGATGAATATACAGCGAGTAGATGAATACAATAGGAAGAGAAGAGTAGAGGAATATACAGAGAGCAGATGATTAGAGTAGGAAGAGGAGAGCAGATGAATAGAGGAGGAAGAGAAGAGCAGATGAATATACAGCGAGTAGATGAATACAATAGGAAGAGAAGAGTAGAGGAATATACAGAGAGCAGATGATTAGAGTAGGAAGAGGAGAGCAGATGAATAGAGGAGGAAGAGAAGAGCAGATGAATATACAGCGAGTAGATGAATACAATAGGAAGAGAAGAGTAGAGGAATATACAGAGAGCAGATGATTAGAGTAGGAAGAGGAGAGCAGATGAATAGAGGAGGAAGAGAAGAGCAGATGAATATACAGCGAGTAGATGAATACAATAGGAAGAGAAGAGTAGAGGAATATACAGAGAGCAGATGATTAGAGTAGGAAGAGGAGAGCAGATGAATAGAGGAGGAAGAGAAGAGCAGATGAATATACAGCGAGTAGATGAATACAATAGGAAGAGAAGAGTAGAGGAATATACAGAGAGCAGATGATTAGAGTAGGAAGAGGAGAGCAGATGAATAGAGGAGGAAGAGAAGAGCAGATGAATATACAGCGAGTAGATGAATACAATAGGAAGAGAAGAGTAGAGGAATATACAGAGAGCAGATGATTAGAGTAGGAAGAGGAGAGCAGATGAATAGAGGAGGAAGAGAAGAGCAGATGAATATACAGCGAGTAGATGAATACAATAGGAAGAGAAGAGTAGAGGAATATACAGAGAGCAGATGATTAGAGTAGGAAGAGGAGAGCAGATGAATAGAGGAGGAAGAGAAGAGCAGATGAATATACAGCGAGTAGATGAATACAATAGGAAGAGAAGAGTAGAGGAATATACAGAGAGCAGATGATTAGAGTAGGAAGAGGAGAGCAGATGAATAGAGGAGGAAGAGAAGAGCAGATGAATATACAGCGAGTAGATGAATACAATAGGAAGAGAAGAGTAGAGGAATATACAGAGAGCAGATGATTAGAGTAGGAAGAGGAGAGCAGATGAATAGAGGAGGAAGAGAAGAGCAGATGAATATACAGCGAGTAGATGAATACAATAGGAAGAGAAGAGTAGAGGAATATACAGAGAGCAGATGATTAGAGTAGGAAGAGGAGAGCAGATGAATAGAGGAGGAAGAGAAGAGCAGATGAATATACAGCGAGTAGATGAATACAATAGGAAGAGAAGAGTAGAGGAATATACAGAGAGCAGATGATTAGAGTAGGAAGAGGAGAGCAGATGAATAGAGGAGGAAGAGAAGAGCAGATGAATATACAGCGAGTAGATGAATACAATAGGAAGAGAAGAGTAGAGGAATATACAGAGAGCAGATGATTAGAGTAGGAAGAGGAGAGCAGATGAATAGAGGAGGAAGAGAAGAGCAGATGAATATACAGCGAGTAGATGAATACAATAGGAAGAGAAGAGTAGAGGAATATACAGAGAGCAGATGATTAGAGTAGGAAGAGGAGAGCAGATGAATAGAGGAGGAAGAGAAGAGCAGATGAATATACAGCGAGTAGATGAATACAATAGGAAGAGAAGAGTAGAGGAATATACAGAGAGCAGATGATTAGAGTAGGAAGAGGAGAGCAGATGAATAGAGGAGGAAGAGAAGAGCAGATGAATATACAGCGAGTAGATGAATACAATAGGAAGAGAAGAGTAGAGGAATATACAGAGAGCAGATGATTAGAGTAGGAAGAGGAGAGCAGATGAATAGAGGAGGAAGAGAAGAGCAGATGAATATACAGCGAGTAGATGAATACAATAGGAAGAGAAGAGTAGAGGAATATACAGAGAGCAGATGATTAGAGTAGGAAGAGGAGAGCAGATGAATAGAGGAGGAAGAGAAGAGCAGATGAATATACAGCGAGTAGATGAATACAATAGGAAGAGAAGAGTAGAGGAATATACAGAGAGCAGATGATTAGAGTAGGAAGAGGAGAGCAGATGAATAGAGGAGGAAGAGAAGAGCAGATGAATATACAGCGAGTAGATGAATACAATAGGAAGAGAAGAGTAGAGGAATATACAGAGAGCAGATGATTAGAGTAGGAAGAGGAGAGCAGATGAATAGAGGAGGAAGAGAAGAGCAGATGAATATACAGCGAGTAGATGAATACAATAGGAAGAGAAGAGTAGAGGAATATACAGAGAGCAGATGATTAGAGTAGGAAGAGGAGAGCAGATGAATAGAGGAGGAAGAGAAGAGCAGATGAATATACAGCGAGTAGATGAATACAATAGGAAGAGAAGAGTAGAGGAATATACAGAGAGCAGATGATTAGAGTAGGAAGAGGAGAGCAGATGAATAGAGGAGGAAGAGAAGAGCAGATGAATATACAGCGAGTAGATGAATACAATAGGAAGAGAAGAGTAGAGGAATATACAGAGAGCAGATGATTAGAGTAGGAAGAGGAGAGCAGATGAATAGAGGAGGAAGAGAAGAGCAGATGAATATACAGCGAGTAGATGAATACAATAGGAAGAGAAGAGTAGAGGAATATACAGAGAGCAGATGATTAGAGTAGGAAGAGGAGAGCAGATGAATAGAGGAGGAAGAGAAGAGCAGATGAATATACAGCGAGTAGATGAATACAATAGGAAGAGAAGAGTAGAGGAATATACAGAGAGCAGATGATTAGAGTAGGAAGAGGAGAGCAGATGAATAGAGGAGGAAGAGAAGAGCAGATGAATATACAGCGAGTAGATGAATACAATAGGAAGAGAAGAGTAGAGGAATATACAGAGAGCAGATGATTAGAGTAGGAAGAGGAGAGCAGATGAATAGAGGAGGAAGAGAAGAGCAGATGAATATACAGCGAGTAGATGAATACAATAGGAAGAGAAGAGTAGAGGAATATACAGAGAGCAGATGATTAGAGTAGGAAGAGGAGAGCAGATGAATAGAGGAGGAAGAGAAGAGCAGATGAATATACAGCGAGTAGATGAATACAATAGGAAGAGAAGAGTAGAGGAATATACAGAGAGCAGATGATTAGAGTAGGAAGAGGAGAGCAGATGAATAGAGGAGGAAGAGAAGAGCAGATGAATATACAGCGAGTAGATGAATACAATAGGAAGAGAAGAGTAGAGGAATATACAGAGAGCAGATGATTAGAGTAGGAAGAGGAGAGCAGATGAATAGAGGAGGAAGAGAAGAGCAGATGAATATACAGCGAGTAGATGAATACAATAGGAAGAGAAGAGTAGAGGAATATACAGAGAGCAGATGATTAGAGTAGGAAGAGGAGAGCAGATGAATAGAGGAGGAAGAGAAGAGCAGATGAATATACAGCGAGTAGATGAATACAATAGGAAGAGAAGAGTAGAGGAATATACAGAGAGCAGATGATTAGAGTAGGAAGAGGAGAGCAGATGAATAGAGGAGGAAGAGAAGAGCAGATGAATATACAGCGAGTAGATGAATACAATAGGAAGAGAAGAGTAGAGGAATATACAGAGAGCAGATGATTAGAGTAGGAAGAGGAGAGCAGATGAATAGAGGAGGAAGAGAAGAGCAGATGAATATACAGCGAGTAGATGAATACAATAGGAAGAGAAGAGTAGAGGAATATACAGAGAGCAGATGATTAGAGTAGGAAGAGGAGAGCAGATGAATAGAGGAGGAAGAGAAGAGCAGATGAATATACAGCGAGTAGATGAATACAATAGGAAGAGAAGAGTAGAGGAATATACAGAGAGATGAATAGAGTAGGAAGAGGAGAGCAGATGAATATACAGAGAGTAGATGAATACAGTAGGAAGAGAAGAGCAGATGAATATACAGAGAGTAGATGAATAGAGTAGGAAGAGAAGTGCAGATGAATATACAGAGAGTAGATGAATAGAGTAGGAAGAGAAGAGCAGATGAATATACAGAGAGTAGATGAATAGAGTAGGAAGAGAAGAGCAGATGAATATACAGAGAGCAGATGAATAGAGTAGGAAGAGGAGAGCAGATGAATATACAGAGAGTAGATGAATACAGTAGGAAGAGGAGAGCAGATGAATATACAGAGAGTAGATGAATACAGTAGGAAGAGAAGAGTAGATGAATATACAGAGAGTAGATGAATAGAGTAGGAAGAGAAGTGCAGATGAATATACAGAGAGTAGATGAATAGAGTAGGAAGAGAAGAGCAGATGAATAGAGTAGGAAGAGAAGAGTAGATGAATATACAGAGAGTAGATGAATAGAGTAGGGTAGTTGAATTCAGCAAGGCACTTTTCTGTCCTGGGTCCTTATCTGGATAGAGTTATTCACTGGTGAAATCAAATTGTACAAGATCAATGCAGGCTGGCCTGGTGCCAAAGCGTAACAGGGTATTTTAAAACAAACACACACATAATTAGAGCTCTATAAAAGGCAGGTGTTGATACTTGGATTAGACACAGACACACACACATCCAGTTACTGAATCTTTGGAAACCAGCAAAAACCCAGATTGCTTTAGGTTCAAGATTACCTCGGTGACCAACTTTGTATAACAGAGTGAATTATGTTGCTCAAAGAGTTGTGCCTGTAATTAGGAAATTCCCTGACTGTCCTTGGAAAAACCTAATGTGCATGACCTCACTGCATGCTTGTGAAATGTGCAAAAAACTGATCTGTCTCTACTTTTCTCTGGCACAAATGCCCAGAGCTGCCTTGGGCTAGCCGCTGTTATGCCTCAGCTGTTAATTGGGACAAACGATCTCTTAGAGGCATAAATGATTACATTCTGAACATTGCAGTGTGTGTAGGAGTATATACAGAACAGATGAGAGATTTTCTCTTAAAAACAGATTCCAGCATTTAAACAAATAAATAAATTTAAGAGTGAAGCCATTTGGTAATTCAGCTGGTGCTCCAAGGACAAAAATTGGAATTTAAGCCACAGCTTAACTTCTGGGCTCTGTAAGCACAAGGTATGTTATACAATCTTGTTTATTAGGCTTGCTTAGAAATTAGGCTCCATGTTACCACAGTTCAGTGTGGTTTCCAGCGACGTATCTGGACTCAGGAATACGTCCAGGCAGAAATTCCACACATGCGGGTTTCTCAAGCACTTGCTACATACACACCTAATGTACATCTGCTAATTTCCTCCAAACTGTAGGAGATCTCCTACAATTTGAACAGTGCCGTCTGTTGTCAAAAGGTGACAGGACGTTTAAAAATATATCTACACAGTTTCAAATAACGTATGCCTAAAAGGCATACAAACTATGACAGGTCCTTAAAGAGATGGGAGCACCAGACCACCTCACATGTCTCTTGAGAAACCTGTATAAGGGTCAAGAAGCGACAGTTAGAACCGGATATGGAACAACTGATTGGAAGGCCGAGCGCCGAAGAATAGATTCTTTTGAATTATAGTGCTGGAGAAGACTCTTGAGTCCCTTGGACTGCAAGAAGATCAAATCAGTCAATCCTAAAAGAAATCAACCCTGACTGTTCCCTGGAAGGCCAGATAATGAAGCTGAAGCTCAAATACTTTGGCCACCCAATGAGAAGGGAGCACTCCCTGGAGAAGACCCTGATGCTGGTAAAGACTGAAGGTCAAAGAAGACGGGGACGGCAAAGGATGAGATGGTTAGACAGTGTCATAGATGCAGCGAACATGAAATTGAGCAAACGTCAGAGGACGGCGGAAGACCGGAAGGCCTGGCGGGATCTGGTCCATGGGGTTGCGAAGAGTCGGACTTGACTGTGCGACTGAACAACAACAAAAAGGCAGATGCTGATATTGGCACTACACATTTGCCCCAGTTATTAAATTTGCCTTTGCATTCTGTGTGTTTGCGTGTGTGCGCCCGTGTCTGGAAGTCATGGCGACCTCTGGCGACTCCTCCTGGGACACAGAGGACATTCAGAGAAGTGGCTTGATAGCCTGCCTCTGGCCTCCCGGCCCTGGTCTCCTCCGGAGGTCTCCCATCCAAATACTTGTTATATCTGACAAGATCAGGCTTGCCTGGGCTATTCAGGTCAGGGCGACATTTGAGTCAGTTATTGAGGCTTTGAAAAGCAGAAAACCCCAAGATGCTCTAGATGTCCTTGGGAAATTCATGTCTAGAACTTTTAGTGTACCCCACCTGTAAATGGGGCAAATGAAAACTTGTATGTGTGCATGTACTATGTGTGGCTTTCTCTATGAACTGAGGACCTGTGGCTAAATGTGTAAACTAGTAAAATACTTGACTATTTTCATGGTGCTTTCAATTTCTGTGCTTTTTCATATACAGTTTACAATTTCTATGCTTATTCTGGCGCACAGGTTAACTTGGAAGCAGCTGAACTCCTCTCTTAAACTAAAGAGCTATTTGAGCCTTGAACATTTAGTCATCATTGGAGGGAAAGGTGGGTTATAACCAGTGCTCCCTCTAAGATGAGTTAGTGTGAGCTAGCTCACAGTTTTTAACCTCCGGCTCACCCATTTTTGTCTTAGCTCAGGAAGGAGGGCTCCAGAGCAGACTAATTGATGCAGTAGCCAAATCACAGGCTCACAACTTTAGTACCAGTAGCTCACAAAGTAGAATTTTTGCTCACAAGACTCCACAGCTTAGAGGGAACATATCATCTGAGAATCTGAAGCACTAAATAAAGCCCACTAAAGCACCTGCTGTGGCTGCAAAATTACACTTGGTGATCACCAAATGTGAAGTGGTTTGGCAAGAGGAAGAATGAGTTTAGAGGTGCAATAGCAGCAGCCTTGTTTGAATCAGTTAAATTCCCTTCCGGATAGTCAGGTAATTTAAATATTTTCTACTTATAAATCCCTCCCCGCTCCCTCCCACTACATGCTCCAGTGCCAGGATTTATAATAACTTGAGGTAATTTTCTGCAGATATAAATATTTAATTTATAGTTTTTACATACCACTTTACAGTCTCAGTAGTCCTCAAAGCAGTTTGCAGTGATAAAATCTAATGTTAGGTAAGGAATACTGCTCTCATGCTGATGGAGCCTGTTGAAGGATTTTTATTAGGTTGGGGAGCGAATTGTATTGTCATTTGGATGTTTTTAAGCAGGTACTGTAAAGCCACCTTGAGCCACAGGGAAAGGAGGGGTATAAATGTGTTAATAAAATTATTAACTGCACTGAATTGTACAGTAGATCAACTTGACTCTTTTTGTCTCTTGTTTGCAGGTTTAAAATACACCTGTCTGAAATGGACTGGTCCAGACTAGAGATGTAAAATTTCCGGAAATTTTGAAACTTGGACAACGCCCCGTTTCCCCCCCATTTTTCCGCCAGAAAAAAATGGAAATTTCCGGAAAAATTGAAAAAAATGCTACATTAGTACTTCTTTTTTCTTTTCCAGATTGAAAGTCATTCTGTCACTTTAGGAACATAAAATACGACTATGGACATTTTTAGTCGGCATGAAATTATCACAACTAGCATATTAAAAATATAGTGTATCCTAACAATTATTACAAACAGAATACCCACCCACATGCAAAAACAAAACTGAAACCTTTTTCTTTTCTTGTGACAATAGCGCCTCCTAAAGGAAGAAATGCATCTTGTTCTTGCATTGGAGAGTTCAGTTTGTAACCTAGGACTTGCTTGTCCTCAGTGCACAGAAATTAGATCAACCTGATACCATACATATTTTTTAGAAATGATTTGGAAAATATCTGAACGCCTTGTCTTAAAATATTTTATTCATCATGTTAAAATAAAATGTTCCATAATCAATTTTTTTTCTTTTCTTTTTTCAATTTTTCCAATTTTTTGCGGGGAAACGGGGGGGGGATGTCCCCCCCCCGAATTTTTCCAGGCCTTCACATCTCTAGTCCAGACAGCTGGTCTCCAGCTACTCAGCTGGGAAGACAGATGTGCAGAAGCCCAGTATAACAGTAACTGGGGTGGGGGAGTGCAGAAAGCCAGCATGTGGATCTATTAAGATGTCACATAAACAAAGAGGGAATAGAGCTAGGGCCCTGAGGTTTATGGACTGGAAGTCCCCATTCGTCCTCCTCTGCCTGGTTTCACCATCCCATACCACTATCCACCAGCCCAGATTAAACCAAACTTGATGATGCTCTTACATCCTTTTCAACAATCACGTTTAAATCAGAACCCCCAAAGTGGATTTAAGAGCATCTTACATGCATTTAAGATCAATCTAACAAGTGCACATAAAGGAAAGTGTGGGAGGGTCCACACAATCCCATGGCTCATTTCCTGCCCCCCAAGACTCAGTTAAGTGCATGTCTGTCTCATCTAATCTTCGTAAAAATAAATACTTTTCTCCTTTTAGATTATTGCCACAAACTGGAGACAGCAACCCCCCACTCCCCAAACAAACGACACCTCCTGCAGGACTAAAACAATTCAAAATAATTTTATAAATTGTCACATTTCTGCTTTGTACATCCTTCTGTTGCATTCCTCGGGTTTGCCATTGAAAGCTCGCAAAGTATCTGTTCCCCCTCCCCCTCCGTGAAAGGCAATTTTGTTCAAAACACTCAAAACACACTTTCAGCACATTATTCACAGGAAGTGCAACTTAGTCCAGTTCTCCTGCCATGAAATCCCCCAACAATTCAAGCCAGAGTTCCTCATCAAGACAGTTTACAAAAGATAAATAAACGCCACTTGAGGAGCAATACCTTCTGAAGAGAATTTATAAAGGCTAAGTGTGCATCTGCATTTCCCATATGACAGAACACTTCTCATTGAATAAGCTGAAAATACCACAGTTCAAGTATTAAACCAATTTCAGAGAAATTTTTAAAGAATCCATATTTCTCATAGGTAAGAACACAATGGGAACAGTATACATGGCCGAATACTGTATATAAAAAATATCTGCTTTCAACTGTGAGCAGGACAGATGCACAGAAACACCCCCCCCCCCAAAAAAAAATGTGATCAAACTAAACCATGAAAATTGATAGGGCATTCCCTCTACAAATGTACACACTCACACAGAGAGTTTTCTTTGTCCAGAGCTACTCCACAAGTCAAAGGGGGATATGCTGACTTATTTTGGTTCTTGAATTGCAGTGAAATTTAAGAGGAGACTCTAGTCTTCTAGTCCTGCAGGCAAGTCCCACTGCCTCCAGTGCCAGGGGGGTGGGGTGGGGGGGAGCATTCTATAACATGCAGTTGCATATCTCCATCTTCCTGTAGAGGAAGAAAAATTCCTTGGCGAGAAGCATCTCCATTTTGCCACCTGAAGTCTCAGCTTCTCAGTTCGCAATTTCCCGAGGCTCTTCTTCAGCATCAGTCTTCTTGTGTTTCCTTATATGTTTGTACTTCTCGACATAAGCCTTCACAAGATTAGCCACCTTCACAGGGTTGATTTCACCACTTTTGCTATGACAGATCTAACAATAAAAAAAGAAGAAGATCAAGTTTCAGTTTCAAAAACCGTAGCGTTAATCGGCACGGCCTGGCTGCACGAAGGAGCGGGATTCTCTTGCGTGAGCAGCTGAAGCCCAGCTCCCGGTCAAAGCAAGCGCCCCTAGTGGACACAAATACCGCTGCCAGTTCATGCGCTTTCCCCTCCTGTTACCTTTTGCACTGCCTTCCGAAGAATATCTTTATATTCCTCCTTCGTGATCTCTCTCTTCTGGTAGAAGGGCTTAATTGCAAGTTTCACTTCTTCCACAGCCCTCTCTTGCATGTGAAGCTTCTTCATGTACTACAATAACAAAAGCTGTATTAGCCAAACCTGTCTCAAGTCAAAACATCCTATGTATTAAAGCAGAGCATGGCTGCTACTTGCTTGCATGAACTAAATCCCAGAAAGGCAGTTCTGTAGTCATCAGATAAAGAACGGGGTCTTCTTAAGAATCAGTGACTAAGAGATAAGAAAGAAAGGGAAGGAGGAAGTGGACCATTTTCATCATGGAGACACTGTTACTGGATCTTCCCTGGATTGAGACAGATGCTATTATTCATAAAGGATAGGGCCTAGTAAGATATTCAGTAATCGTGACTGAAGTTATTGGAAATACTAAAAGACCAACTCCAGAAGGACATTTCTATACCAGAAGAGGGGTAGCAAGATGAGATACATTATTTGACTCAAGCAAACACATGTTCAAACAAAAGAGGAAGACACACTTTAGAAAGGAGTAGAAAGCTCACAGGAGCAAAAGAGGAAAACATAACATGAATCCAGTACCATAATGCCATCATGAAAATCACTTGTGTGGGCTGGAGAAGGTACAAAACCAGTAGCTAAAATTATCAACAGATGGGACACCTTTTTTTTTTTTTAATGAAGGTAGGCTCAAGAAATTGAAGCATTTCAGTTTAGGAAGATGACAGGTTCGGAAGGACCTGAAACAGGATTACAAAATGTCGCCCAAATGGAATTAATGGGGAGTTATATTCTCTCGACGCACTTGAATATAAGATCATCCACTAAACCTGACTGGCAACAGGTTGAGGATAAACAAAACTGAAACTAATAACTACTTTGATGGCATTCTTTGCCGTGAGCGACTGCAATATGCACTTACAGTCAAAAAAGTATTAGACCACAATCACGGAGACCAAGTCTATCAACTGCCTTTCGCCACATTAGTTAAATGGAACCTTCCATGTCCAGTGGTTATATACCACCGGTGACAAATACCACACCAACAAGGGCCATCATGCCTAGGGCTGCCAAGTGGGGGCGGGTAAACCCCCGCTTTGGAGGCCCGATTTCCGCTGCCGCGGAATCGGGCCCCAGGGAGAACTCCGCCCCCCGAACCGCAGCGTGGCTGCGTCACCAGAGGTGACGCAACCATGTCGATCACGTTGGGGGCGTGGCCCCAATCGTCGGAGGGAAAACTCTATGGTTTTCCCTCCGACGATCGGGGCCACACCCTCAACATGATCGACGTCGCGCGTCACTTCCAGTGACATGCTGGCGGCGTGCGTGCACGACGAGGGACGGCTCCCGGAGCGCGGCAAGGCTCCCCCGCCGGTGAGTAAAATTCACTTGGCAACCCTAATCATACCTGCCCTCTGCTGCATCAGTTGACCGCTCCTGAAGACAGAATTGCTGGACTAAGTGGTCTGATGCAGCAGGCCAATTGTTAGGCCCATATATCCATTTCAAGCTCAGTCTATAAACATTCTACCTTAACTATCCAATCCATTCATTCACATTCACTCACTTCTTCATTTTTTGTTTTCTCCACTGGGGATTTGGGAGCTATGATTTTCTCTTCCTCCGCATTTCCCGTAGAAGCCGCCTGGATTCCTGGCTCCGAGGCTGTGGTCAGATTTCCGGGCTCCGGAGTCAGTCCTTGCCCCGCCACACAGCCAAGCAAAGGAAGGCTCCCCTGCATTATGAACTGAACAGTGGGCTGGCTAACAGGTGCATAAGGTGGCAGACTAGAGGCCAGTGGTGCTGTCAAAGGTAGGTTTTGGTTGTAAACCTGAAAGAAAGGAACAGATTGTCAGAAACCCACACTGCTGGGCACAGGGCCTCAGACATTCCAAGGGCCCTTATACTGCCCCTTCTGTCTAGATTTAGCCCTCTGCAATCTTATCTTGACTTTAGGCCAGAAGTCCTTCGTAAATTCCTCTTAGAAGACGTTCAGAGCAGGCACGTCAATAGCCTCCTGTTGGAAGGACCCTAACCAGAGGTCATTTCGGGGGGGAACGCGGGGGATCGCAGTTCCCCCGGGTGAGGTACGGGGGGCGGGGCACATGACGAAGCCCCGCCCCCTGCTTCCGGCCGCCCCGCTTCCAGCCCTCATTCAGCCAGGAGGAGGCAGGAGAAGAGGGTTTAAGACGGGACCGTTGGGGGCGGGGTGTGTGGCCTTATGACACACTTCCGGTGATGTCAGGGGGTGTGGCCTTATGACACACTTCCGGTGATGTCAGGGGGTGTGGCATATGCTAATGAGTTATGCTAATGAGTTCCCCTAGCTCTTTTTCTACGAAACGACCCCTGACCCTAACCCACCCACACTCCACCTGTGGTACCGCAAGTTATGGGACCAGTTCCTTATGGACTGTGTAACTAACAAAATAAACAATGCCTCACAAAAACCGATTGGCACCACATTTATGACAAAATGGGACCCTATCCTTGAATACTTGACCACTGAGGAATTTATTCCTCCCCTATGGACACAATTTCAAAAATGGCTATAAATTTTATACATTTTATACAGGCTTTTTTCTACTAGATCAAAATATGATTGACCGTATTAACTTATAATTTCATACAAACATACATTGGATGTAATACGTGACCTTGGCATTACCGTTTAATGCCTGCATATTAGATTATTAAATAATCTATGTATCTTGAAGAAATTGTTTAGGAAAAAACTATCGACCTAGATAGACGCTATGTGTTATATGGTACAGTTAAGATGACACAGTATGAAATGTAATCTTTGAATTGCACAGTGATGTCACTACTTTAATCTCGCTAAATTTTACGGTTTCACAGTTTTTCTATTTTCAGAGTTGTTCTGCATTTTGTACTGATATTTTTCTCAATAAAATTAAGTTATATACATATAAAAAAGAAGACGTTCAGAGCTCAGTGACTTACGCTGTGGCAAAGTTTTGTTGCTTAGCTACTAGGAAACGTAAAACTTATTTTAGCTGGGGAAAAATTTATCGTTTTCCATTTTTGACATTATTTTATGTTACTAAATTTATTAACTTTCTCTTGTTTATGTTTTTATACTATTCCCATGTTATTACTGTTTTTAATAACTCCAATTCTATTGAATCTTCCAGGCAGATCTGATTAATTTAATATCTCCCCCCCCTTTCATACTGTTCTAAGAAAATCACCTCTAAGGTGGCCAAATTTTGCCCCTCGGCAAGATCAACAAGGAAGCAGCTGGTTAAGTCTCCTTATGAATTGTCTCTACTGTTGAAATCGGCCTGCCAGGCTGCCCGGGAAATGTCATTGTTTGCAAATGTGCTGAGAACGATGAGTGTCAGTCGTGACTGATCTATGACTGGAAGAAAGAAAGAGAGAAGGAAAGAGAGAAGGAAAGAGAGAGAGAGAAGGAAAGAGAGAAGGAAAGAGAGAGAGAGAGAGAGAGAGAGAGAGAGAGAAAGAGAGAGAGAGAGAGAGAGAGAGAGAAAGAGAGAAAGAGAGAAAGAGAGAAAGAGAGAAAGAGAGAAAGAGAGAAAGAGAGAAAGAGAGAAAGAAAGAAAGAAAGAAAGAAAGAAAGAAAGAAAGAAAGAAAGAAAGAAAGAAAGAAAGAAAGCATTCCAAGGGCCGTGTTTGTTCCCCAGAACTTGCTGCCGGTTCAAAACAGCTCGTCAGCCACTTTTTCACAACTGGCAAAGAAGTACAAGAAAACCAGTCTTTACACAATCCAATAAGCGATGTGTTTTTATAGCTGGTTACTGGAAATTACAAGTCTACTTGCAAAGTAGCGGAAATCTATTTCCATTTTAAAACAGAAGGCATGGGCATACTAGCATCAGGAGATTTACTGAAGGGGATGGGCTGTATGAAATGTACTGCATAGGCAGGGGTCATTTCCCGGGGGAGCGCACAGGAGCGGAGCTCCGGCAGTAAGGAGACCAGGGGGCGGGCGCATGCAACAAGCCCCGCCCCCTGCTCCCAGCAGCCCTCAGTCGGGCCACGAGGAGCAAGAAGCAGCCAGGTAAGTAGCTAGCAATCCAAAAGAGTCCAGTGGAGCCTGAGTGGTGGGTGTTGCCTTCTGACACACTTCCGGTGATGTCAGGGGGTGTGGCATATGCAAATGAGTTATGCTAGTGAGCTCCTGCACCTCCTTTTGTACGAAATGACCCCTGTGCATAGGGAAGGAGGTGGAGCAGCATTCCACAATGAGAGCCAGGTGGGGCACAACGAGGTTACAGATGGAGTGGAATGGCCTTCCGTGATACTTGAGTTCCGGCGTGGCAACCAACCTGAGAGGGATCTATATCAGGAAACATAGGCTCAGGAATCATATAATTGGTTGGAGGAGGCTCAGATAACTGCACCTGATTTAATGTCTGGGTCAAATCCTCGGCTTTCCA
Organism: Gekko japonicus; assembly: GCF_001447785.1. Classification (NCBI taxonomy): domain Eukaryota; kingdom Metazoa; phylum Chordata; class Lepidosauria; order Squamata; family Gekkonidae; genus Gekko; species Gekko japonicus. The sequence continues at coordinate 57,824 of NW_015170943.1, forward strand.
GACCCCTTCCTTCATTCTCTGTTGTTTGCAGAATGGCACTCCTAAAAAAAAAATAATCCCCAAGAGAAGAACAGCACTTCAGGATAGCAATAAATCCATCGCAACAAGTCAAGAACTCAAGTGTTAACCCCCTTAATCGTCTTAGCACTGATTGCCTAGGAGGGTTTCTATCCCATTAGTAAAGTGGCTTCTACAATTTTCTTTAAACAGATTGCTTTATTGCCAAGCATTTGTTCAAATACTCAGGTCACTAGAGAAGCTGTATTCCTAACTTAAAGCTCCTTAAAAACAAAACAAAACCCCTTTTAGCAAATTCAATACAGTCTACAGTGAAAGGATTCAATCCCCACATGTATATTAAATACTGCTAATTGTTTTGGGGAGTTTTGAAGAATATCCCACTATTCTCAGTGCTAAGCTATTAATATTATTTTCATTCAAATGGCTTCTACGACGTCTTTTAATGCTTTTAAGAGCTACAATATGCTTACTTGGTGTTTTGTCCACAGTCACCGTATCGCTTTCTTCCTCTTGTAGATTCCATGTAACTCTTTTTACTAACGCTTTAGATTTCAACACGGGACCTTGGGCTGCTGCCTCTAATTCAGGTTTATTTACATCAGCTGCATTCTCATCTAAGACGAGGCCGACACCTTTAGCCTCTGTTGCTGTTTTGATTTCGGCTGAAGACTGGGTTGGTGTCGCCTCTTCACCGTCCTGTGTACGTTCCTCCTCCTTCCAAAGAGAATCTGTTAGAAATGGACACACATCTTCTTTCTCGAGTGCAATGTCCTCCGGCGTCGCATCTTTTTGCCTACTCAGCTCTGGTGAATCACGGCCTGCTGTTGATTCCTTCTTGGAGGAGGAAAGTACGTTGTCTAGCAATGTCTGTGGACCTGTGCATTCCAGCTGAGAAAGAATGGCCTCATCTATAAGCTTCTCACAGACTTGCTCCACTGTAATGGGCTCTTCTAGAGCAGTTTCTATTAGATTATCTTTTACAGCAACCTCTTCTGCAGGCATCACGTCTATGTGAACATTCAAAGGTTCTTGCGTGGTATCTTCTAACTCTTGTGGCAGAGGAGGAGCAGGTTCAAGAGGCCTGCTCAAGCTGTCACCTGAAGATCTCTGGTCCCTCTCTTGAGGAGGTAGCAGCAGCACCTCTTTTGGCTTGTGATTCCTTTCTTTGGACCGTGACCTAGATTGCACCTGTTTCTCTTTAGATTTAGTTCTTTTATGTTCTCTAAATCTTGATGGAGAGGAGGACCTTGATCTCCTTTTTCGTCTCTCCGGAGACCTAGACCGTGATATTTTCCTCTCTTGGGATCTTGAGGACCTCTCTTTCTCATACCGGTCATAGCTTCTCCCTCTTCTGTGCTTCTTCTTTTTAATTCTGTCGGCACTGCTTGAAAGGGAACACTCTCGTTCCCTTGCCCTAGAAGCAGAATGCTTTTTTTTCTTTCGGCCTCCGTAGCATTCAAAGGAAGAGTTGCCTGGACTAGCAGATCGTGATCTAGACCTCTTATGTTCTTTGGGCCATGAGCTCTTCGCTTTTTTGTCTTTCGTTCTATCCTTTGCTTTCTTTTTTTTTGATCGCTCACAACTACTGGAGTGGTCGCTCGATGACTGCCTGACCTTTGATTTAATCCTCTGGCTTCTGCTTTCTTCGCCAGACCGAGAAGTAGATCTTGAGCTTCTCTCCCTTGAATGCGTCCTTGATCTAGATCTTGACTTGGTGGGCTTGTATTCCTTTACAGCTGTCTTTTCCTGTTTAGATTTCTTCTGGCTCAGAGAACTGGAATTTGATGGGGAGCATGATAGTAACAGTTTCTCAGATGGCTCATTTTTAAGTGTATTTTGCGGCTCATTCTCACTTGCAGGACAGCCCACGTCCATTTTCACTCTAGATTTACTCTCATCATCTTCAAAACCTATCCAAGAGCTTTCTTTATGTAAGTGCTTTACATCAGTAACTTCTTGCTTGATGGCAGAGGAAGTACAGGGTGTACTTGATAATTGTTCTTCGTCCATTTTTTCTTCTTCCGTATCAGAGATCTGCTCCACCAGCCTCTCTCTAATCACTACATCATCATTAGACTCTGTGTTACTCGACTGCACATCAGACGATTCTGCCCCTGACCCAAAGATGTTCTCCAGCGTGTAAGGGGTAATACGGCGCACTGTTTGGAATGTCTGGACTTTTGGACTTGTGATGGATATTGTCCTGGTGATATTGGTAAGAGGCAACCTTTCAGGGCTGCTATTTGCAGAACTTGAATCAGACCCCGTTGGATCAAAAGGATCATACATTTCACTTTTGACCGGTTTTGTTTTTTTCAGAGAAAAGAGGGGTGAAGGATTCTCTTTCTGTTGCACTTTATTGTCAACAGGCCGGAAAGTATTGCAGAATCCAGGATTACACAGTCTGCTGGAATGCCCAACATTTCCAGGGATGTTGATTTTAAAGCTCTCAAAGGAAGAACTTCCAACCTTCCCTCTTGATGGAGGAACTGAGGAAGTGCCACGGGCAGCGGCATTTGCAGCAGGAGTACCTCCACTCGCATGCGCTTGCCTCTGGGGGGCACCTGGTGTGCCGCCTTTCATTTTACTACCTCCGACTGGCTGGTTTGTGCTCCCCTTGCCAGTCAACTGTGTTATACAGGCGCTGGGAATGTCACCACTTCGATCCCTGGCAGACTGTGATTCCAAATGCCCGCTATTTGCTTCCTTTTTAATCTTTGGTATCCTGGGAAGTTCAGAGATATCAAGCCTTTTAGGAGCAGGTTTTAGAGGCTGCGTCACGGGTGCCGTTTTTGAGACTGAACGGACGGTATTGTGCAATGACTTGGAAGATGCAGAATATGGGCCCACAGGCAGTTTAGAGCTGCCATTAAATCTGGATACTTCGCCCAGTTTGGGACCACATCTATTCAAATGTGCCAGATTCTGAGCCTGAACAGATCTTGGAGTCATTGAATATTCAAATCGAACAGGTGCTCTTCCAGGTGTAGTCTGCAATGGACTTGCTGCTTTGTTTGCCATGTTTAACGAAGGTGGGGGTGACAAACAAGTATTTGAGGTGGTAGAGCTGGAGTTAGGGTTCAGTCGTGACGAAACCGAAGACTCAGCACCAGGATTACTAACTGCAGTCCCCAAACATGCTGCATCAGGCTGGGTAGTGCCTTCCAAGCTCTCCTCTGCTCTTGAATTACTCACTGAATTGCTATGCATCAATGGGACTGAAAAGAAAGAGAAATATTAAGCTTTCCTATTATTTACAAACACCAAAGTGAAACTAAATTCTATTCGTTTAATGTCAAATTAAAGGTAAAGGTAAAGGTTTCCCTTGCTCGAAAGGGAAAGGGTGTTTAGTCATGCCGGCCACATGACCACGGAAATGTCTTCGGACAGAGCTGGCTCTTCGGCTTTGAAACGGAGATGAGCACCGCAACCCTAGAGTCGGATTCGACTGGCTTTCGAGCAAGGGAACCTTTACCTTTAATCTAATAGCCTCAGCATAGGAGCATAAAAGTCAACAACCAGGACATAAACTGCCAAGTACTAAAATACTTTCATTATGTCAAAAGGTTAACATTTTTTGATATTCAACATTGTTAGGAATGATTTCACGTGAGGCAGAATCGGTCAAGACTGGGAACTATATTTCTGTAAAATCGGAGATTATCTCCTCTTAACGTATTATGTTTGTGACTTTCTGCTATTTTACCCATTATAAATTGGTCTCATATTTTCTCAAACGATAGAGACACTGATGGAACGTTGTTGGAATGCCACTTTGAGGCGATTGCAATCTGTGCTGCCACTAACAGCAAGCAAACAAGGGACCACATGTTCGATTTGTCCAGTGCTGCAAGAAGAAGAAGAAGAAGAAGAAGAAGAAGAAGAAGAAGAAGAGGAAGAAGAGGAGGAAGAGGAGGAAGAGGAGGAGGAGGAGGAGGAAGAAGAAGAAGAAGAGGAAGAGGAAGAGGAGGAGGAGGAGGAAGAAGAGGAAGAAGTGGAGGAGGAGGAGGAGGAGGAGGAGATTGGATTTATACCCCGCCCTTCCCTACCCAAAGGTGTCTCAGAGCGGCTTACAAACTCCTTCCCCTTCCCCTCCCCACAACAGACACCCTGTGAGGTAGGTGGGGCTGAGAGAGCTCTGACAGAAACTGCTCTTTTTCAAGGACAGCTCTTATCAGAACTATGGCTTGCCCAAGGTCATCCAGCCAGGTGCAAGTGGAGGAGTGGGGAATCAAACCCGGGTCTCCCAGATTAGAGTCCGTGCGCTTAACCACTACACCAAACTGGCTCTCTAATAAAAGGACTTCTGGTTCAAAAGGTAAATCAACCACAGTTGTATGCTTTATATAACACTATTTTTTCCCCAGTATCATTGAACATGCCTACAAGACCGCCAACACTGAATAAAGGTGCCTTCAAAACCGCACTCCTTCCAGCATAAACTGCTTACTGATTTATGCATATGATGTAATTTCTTTAGGGTGCAGTACCAGGCATGTCATGATCTTCAAAAACTGGAAACGGTACATTAAAATTTTTAGAACTACTGTTAGGAGAGGAACAAATTTCTTTTGGTCGATTCAACCAATCATGTTTGTAATTTAGGACTGAAGCCAAAAATCCTCACCTGTTTTCTTTGCAGTTAGAGATCCATCTCTGTTAATCACGACATCGGAGCCACTCATCATAAGAAGACTTTGTCCAGACAAAATGCTCCCCAACAGGTCAGGCACAGGTGCTGGCTCAGCTTCAGGCTCAGTTATCAAGGCAGGCCCGCTCCTTCTGGAAGTTATACATGGAATGCCATTTCTAGTTTCAGAATTATGGGCCCATACTAGACTAGGCACATCAGAACAAAGGCGCTTTTAACATGAGAGCTCTATGCAGATATAGGACTGGATACTATCATTACCCTCACAAAGGTTTCCTCCAACAGAGAAAGACTCCCTTCCACAAATAAAGACTTTTCTTCATCAGCTGAAGCCTTTGTCCATTAGAAGTAATTCTCCATTGGAGGAAAACTTAGTGGAATAGAGTCACAGGATTCCGCTTGGCCAAAGAGAGTTATAGAATACAAACCCTAGAGCTACAGCTCTATAAGCATGGAGCAGTTGCATGGTTCAGTATAGGAAATCAAGAGTAACTGCACTCCGGTAGGCTACTGTTTTCAGAAGGAGAGGCTTACATAGAGTACGAATAGAGTACTGAACCAAGTATAGTTATATAGGCAGGAAAATAAATAATTAAGGGCCCCTTCCTAGGCGGAAGGCTTTAAAAGCCTGTTGGAAGGTTTAATTTGTTATTAAAAAAAATACGGGGCACATTATGTAACTACAGGCAAGCGGTAAAAATCTGCCTGTGTACCTTGTTCCTTTGCACAAATGAAAGCAGGCTGCAGAATACAGAGAGAATTTTGGCGGCGTACACACAACACTAGCAGCATCTCATTAATTCAAATGCTAAGACATCTACAACTATGCAATAGCATGCCTATTTATTGTGACCTGGAACTAGAAGGGTAGTACGGACTTTCCGGAAGTCATTTCCAGTATCTTGGCTTTCTCCCTACCTCACTGGGTCCATGTCTACCCTAAGTTTAAGAGCGTAGCCTTAAGACGGCCTGAGGCTATCGGGAAGGCTCCCCGTGCTGCTATCGTTTTACAAAATGCACAAAAGAGAAATGTTCCAAAGGGCCTTTTGAGAAAGGGGTCAGAAGTGTGGTATAACAGATCAGCTCGGGAGGTTGCCTCTAAGGGATAGCACTGTGGTATATTGCAATATTTATTACACATGCACTGCCGTTTAATGTCCATTTAATACCTTCTAATCTTGTGACACTTTCTTCAGTAGGGCCTCCAGTGACTGCTTTTTTATTATTCCTTTGCATTGTCTTCCAGCTCCAGCACGGTTTTGCTGTATTAGATGTGTGCTGTTTGGCTGGATTTGTTTTTCATATTTTGTAATCTGCCTCGAGTCTCAGTGAGCAAGGTAAGCTATAAATGAGATGATTATTATTATTATTATTATTATTATTATTATTATTTCCACCGGCATTCAGCACTTTGTGTTCCCTTTTTTCCAACAGGAGGAATGCTTACTCTGGCTCGCTCATACATATGAATCGTCACAGAACAATTTCTTCTACCTTGTACTTCAATACAATGGTGACAGCCAGGGGTCATTTCCTGCAGGAGCGCACAGGAGCGGAGCTCCGGCAGTAAAGACCCCAGGGAGCGGGCACATGCAACAAGCCCCACCCCCTGCTCCCAGCAGCCCTCAGTCAGAGCAAGAAGCAGCCAGGTAAGTTGCAGAGCCCCCCCCCAGCCCCCCTGGCCCAAAACAGTCCAGTGGCACCTTTAAGACCAGGTTTTATTCAGGTACAAGCTCTCCCTCCTCTGCAAGGACAGATCTGCACGTTCCCCCCCCCCAATAGCTAGCAATCCAAAACAGTCCAGTGGAGCCTGAGCGGTGGGTGTTGCCTTCTGACACACTTCCGGTGATGTCAGGGGGTCTGGCATATGCAAATAAGTTATGCAAATGAGCTCCTGTACCTCTTTTTCTATGAAATGACCCCTGGTGACAGCCATCTGATCTCGTAGATCTGACCCTTTAAGGCTCCTCCTCTCTGTCTTGAAAGGACTTTGCTAAAATCTACTGCTTTTAATTTTTACAAATCTACATAGTACCACCAACACTTACGCAATATTCCTTCTACTCACCCCTGGCTCGCAACTTTCGCAAGAGAAGAGGATGAGGGGTGCACACAGAGTTCCTTGGAGGACAGGTGAGATACGTATTAAACGTTCCTCTCCTGGAAAAATCTCTGAAACCCAATTTTGAACAGGAGGCCGTGTGGTGGAGTGGCTAGAATTGTCAGACTAGAACTGAGGAGACCCGGCTTAAAATCCTCACTCAGCCTTGAGGCTCACCTTCTCGCTGTGACAATAACATGGGGAGTGGAAAGAGTCAAGCACACGGCCCTGATCTTGTTGAAGAAAAGGCAACACCTGCTCTCCAAGTCGAGGCCACATTGGATAGCGCGATCAGCAGCCACTTCAGCAAGTGAGGCCTGTTAATGCCACAGAAAGCTGCTGGAGATGATTGACCCCCGCCTGTGACTGAAAATATATACATACCCCTCTACGAACTCTCATAGACTCCATGACAAGGCTACTATTGTAATATAAAGACAAGCCTAATAGATACTCTGCCTTTTTTTTTTTCTTAATACAGGAAACAGCCTTCCCAATAAATTTTCCTTCGGATCAACTGAGTGGTACAAGTGTTGGTCAAGCAAGGCCTGAGCCAAGTACCAGCAAACAAATTGACTATAATGCATACTCTGAAACATGACCAAGCAACATAGTTCTAGCGCACTGCGATTTGCGCACTCAAAGTTCAGAACCTCAGCTCAGTGGTACCAGCTTCAACAAACATACATGATCAACGTTACATTGCCCTACTCTCGCTGCTAAACGAACTTGCACTAAAGCACTTTAAAAGGATCTGTGTCCCAACTTGGCATTCCTCTAATGTTTTTGCCTTACCTGTCGCAACTCACCTTCAGAGGCTGATATTTGGCTGCATTCCCGCCCTTTTGGTAGATTTCCCCCTAACTGTCAATGGGATTTTGGCCTCTTTGGCTCTAGAGGAAACCTCTCAGCATATTCCGCTGACACGTCGGCTCCTAATAAGAAGGAAGCAGAAAGCTCCCTAAACCTTAAAAGCATTTGGGTTTATTTCACAAGCATAGAAGCTTCATTTTTGGTTATCCCTGGGGGAGATGGGCAGGAATCCAGCCAAATGACCCTGTTCTAGGCAGGGAATCTGTATTTCCCCTCTAACCACAACTAATTTCCAAACACATAAGTGACTAATACAACTGAGATCACAACATTTCTGAATCCGCTACCTTGGGTCATCTGGTTGAGGGTGATTAAGCAGGGCCACCCCCAACCCCCATCCAACTCCAACCCACACGACAAACTGAAAGTTGGATTTTCCATGGTTATGTGTCCAGTTGCTTCCATAGCTCCTCCCTTCTCAGGCCAGTGTTCCCCCCCCCCCCCCCCCCCCCGCGGGCGAGCCGAGAACAGCGACGGCAGCCATAACTTTTTAAACCCTTTCTCAATCTGTCCAGGATTCTCCATTTTCAGTTCCAACTGCAACAGAATCTACCGGTACCAGCATTCTCTCTTGCCCCTGTTAAAGACACACTACCTCAGAACAATGCACTTATTGATCGAGGCCTAATTTAAACATGAGGACAGGGAGGTTCCATGCACACAGCCTCACAGGGATGGGCACAAACAGTTTATGAGCCAAAATTCGGTATGAATTCGGCCCAGTTCGGGGAAGGCAGCTTCCCCGAACATATCCTGTGCTTTTGTCCATTTCAGTTAGGCTGTTTGGGCCATTTAAACCCAACAGCTGAGCGGCCCAGGTCTGCTCCTCACCTGTCAGGTTTAAGTGGCCGGCAGCCATTCCAGTACTCCTCCTTGGAAGCTTGGAAACAGGGGGGGGGGGATGAAATGAAGCACTGAAATGGCTGCCACCCATTTAAACCTAGCAGTGGGGCTGGTCGACCCGTCAGCTGTTAGGTTTAAATGGCTGGCAACCATGAAACCTGTCGTTTCACAATCCCCGCTTCGAAGCGGGGGGGGGGGGGCAAAACAGACGGGTTAAATGGCTGCCAGCCACTTAACCTTTCCCGGACGATCCCCCCCCAGCGCAGATTGCCACAGCTGGAAGAAGAAGAGAAGAGATTGGATTTATACCCCACCCTTCACTACCCAAGGGTGTCTCAGAGCCGCTTACAAACCCCTTTCCCTTCCTCTCCCCACAACAGACACCCTGTGAGGTAGGTGGGGCTGAGAGAGCTCTTGACAGAAACGGCTCTTTTTCAAGAACAGTTCTTATCAGAACTACGGCTTGCCCAAGGTCACCCAGCCAGGTGCAAGTGGAGGAGTGGGGAATCAAACCCTGTTCTCCCAGATTAGAGTCCACGTGCTTAACCACTACACCAAACTGGCTGGTTTGATTTGGGCATTTTTTGGCTCAGTTCGGGTTGGAAACTGCCCTGGACCTGAATGTTAAGGTTCTTGCCCATCCCCTACAGTATTGCATATCATTTGAGTTGTGGGCAGTTTCGACATTTGCCCACTGGCATTGCATACTTCCAGACTACAGATCTGGAGTTTGTGGGCAGGTACAAATGCTGCGTGTGCTGGTGCCGACATCAAATTTAAATTTGATGCTCAGCGTGAGGACACGCACTGTTTCCATTTTACATAATACATATATTGAAACATGCTTCAACGGTTTAAAGCAGATCTGAATAACCAGGAGAGAACTTGGGATAACCACATGGCAAGTTGGTTGTTACACAGGAAGAGGCTTTCCCTTTTGCTGCTATGACTGAAACAGCAGAAATGCCTGCAGTGAAGTATGAAGTTTCTCACACTAGAATAAATATCAACAACTGCAGCAGCATTTCCTTCACCAGTGGGGTACATGCCAACTGAAGGGCAGGGGGAGGGGAGATAACAGTTTGCCAATTCATTCTCTATTCTTCTCATAAGAAGAACATAAGAGAAGCTGTGTTGGATCAGGTCAATGCTTTACTTTAGATCCTTTAGTCAGGGCTATTTTTGGGCAGGAACGCACAGGAACTGAGTTCCGGCTGGCTCCCGAGTTGGCCACGCCCAGCAGGAGCTCATTAGCATAACAGGCCACACCCAACACCAGAAACTCATTAGGATTGGCTACAGTAGGGGTGTGTGGCCTAACATGCAAAGGGGTTCCTGCTACAAAAAAAGCCCTGGGTTTTGACAACAAACAAGGTAAACAGAATAAGGAGCAAAAGGTGGGTGTGGCTGGATGACCACACTTCTGGTAACACGGAGGTGTGGCCTAATAAGCTAATGAGCTGTGATATCAGGGGGTGTGGCCTAATATGCTGATGAGTTTCTGCTTTGGGTGTGGCCTATTATGCTAATGAGTTCCTGCTGGGCTTTTTCTACAACCCCCCCCCGCCGCCTTTAGTAATAGTAATGGTAATGATTTACTGATGTAGCTGTAGGCCATAACATCTCAACAAAATCTCCACAACATACAATAAATTCAGAACAAGATTAAAAACTACCCATCATGGCAAAGTAAATTTTACAAATTTACAACTTACATATATAAGGTTAATAAGACATATATGCAAAATCCTAAAATATAAAATCGATAATTTAGCTAAGATTCTAATAGATGTACTCAAGGTTAATTTCTTCCTTATGTCTATTGCGAGAAAAATAAAAATAGCTACCTTATGAGTAACCTTTGGGATAACATCGGCTAGTAAAAAATGTAAACATTCCTCCACTGAGCTGGATAAATTAATAAGAAGCGGGTACAACAATTTCTTGTGAATGGACTTGTAGTGAGGACAATATAGCATAGACTGCATAATGTCGTCCACCTGGTTTAGGTTGCAGAAGCAGAGGCGCTGATCCACAGGGGATTTATGGAATCTGCCCTGGAGATATGCCATCGGCAGGGTTTGGAAATGAGCCTGAGTAAAGGGCCGTGCATCGAAGAGGATAATGACTGGCTTGAAAATATAGAGGGGGGAAAACTGTTGCTACAAAATTTCACATCCCTCCCTATAGATCAATCGGCCATAATTTCCAGATTGGGAGGGGTTTACAAAAACTTAATTGGCATTAACCAAGCATCTTTAAAAGGAGAGGCATTGGAGGATAAGATGATAATGGGTGATGATAAGAACGGGGAGACTAAACAGTGAAATGATGTTAATGAAGCGGGAGTTCTCATGCCTAAAGTTAGTTGTTATCCACTGGAACCATGTGTTAAAATACACAAGGATCAGGTCAATGGCCCATCCAGTCCAACACTTGGTGTCACACAGTGGCCAAACCTAAATCCAGCCGCCATCAGGAGGTTCACCAGTGGGGCCAGAACTCCAGTAGCCACCACCACTTCCCGCAAAAATGAATCCATGTTAATTACTCTTTGGGTGAAGAAATATTTCCTTTCACCTGTTTTAAATCTACTACTCCATTAGTTTTATCGAGTGCCCACGAGTTCTTGTTTTGTGAGAAAGGGAGGAAAGTACTTCTTTCTCTACCTTCTCTATCCCATGCATAATTTTGTAAACCTCGATCATGCCACCCCTCAGTCGTCGTTTCTCCAAGCTAAAGAGCCCTAACCTCTTTAACCTTTCTTATAGGGAAAGTGTTCCATCCCCTTAACCATTTTAGTGGCCCTTTTCTGCACTTTTCCCAATGCGTCTTTTTAAGGTGCGGTGACCAGAACTGTACACAGTAATCTCCAGCTCAAAGTAGCAGTCTGTGCATGGCTGCCTTCTCAGCCTCCTCCCTCAAATCAGAGAGCACCATGACGACAATTTTACCTCAGCAATATAATCAGGGCTATTTTGGGGCAGGAACGCACAGGAACGGAGTTCCGGCTGGCTCCCAAGTTGGCCACGCCCACCAGGGACTCATTAGCATAATAGGCCACACCCAACAGCAGAAACTCATTAGGATTGGCTACAATTAGGGATGTGTGGCCTAACATGCAAAAAGCCCTGGGTTTTGACAAGGTAAAGAGAATAAGAAGCAATAGGTGGATGTTGCTGGATGACCACACTTCTGGTAACACGGGGATGTGGCCTAATATGCAAATGAGCTGTGCTGTCAGGGTGTGGCCTAATATGCTAACGAGTTCCTGCTGTTGGGTATGGCCTATTATGCTAATGAGTTCCTGCTGGGCTTTTTCTACAAAAAAAGCCCTGCATATAACCATACTGCATGCTTACATTTAATGCGCGTGAAATCTGTTTTGACATATTTGCTAGAACGAAAGGTAAGCATTGTGACTGAGTGCCGCTAGAAAAACTACCTAAAGAGTTCAAAGTATGCAAAGAGGAACTCCCACTTTGTTATTCCTAGATGCCATTTGAAGCGATCCGAGTGTCTGGAGTTTCATTTGTACCAAATATAATTAATGGGCTCCTTAGCTAGAGGTTCTGTAACGATTTAATTTTTTTTTCTCTTTAATTTGCTTTTCTTGGCAGTATTAGTGAGGGAGATGAGATTGCGGGGAAAATAAAAACTACTATGTTTAGGCTTGAAAGCTGTGTCAAAATGTGAAAGAAAATTCAAAGGGACTAGAATGCTAACATGGAAGAAATATATACTTCAACTAGAAATGTTACTCAGATATATCTGTTCCTTTTCACCTTTATTTTTTTCTCTTTTATAGAAAATAGATAAATATTAGTATATTATAGATAAAATGAAATATAGCAGATAGGATATAGCTAAATTAGTTATTGGGAATAGAATTTTGGTTTAAAGGTATATGTAATGAAATATAACCAAGATAAGGGGGGAAATGGTAATCTGCGTAAAAAAATGATGTTGTGAGCGAGATCTTTGGCTAGATATGTTAAAATGCACTGCTCTTTCTTTTTTTTTCTTTCTGTAATATCTAAAAAACTAATAAATTTTGCCCACACGTGGGCAATTTTAAAAAAACAAAACAAATTTCACCTTTCTACATACTGCACAACTAATTCAATTACAGTTATTCTTTATAATTATATCAATTTTATACCATATAAATGATATAATTATAATGATATAATAATAATTCTGTATAATTAATCATAAAGAAAAAAAACAACCAATGAGGCTCAAGCATCTGTAACTGTGGGAGTGAGAGTTCACCTTAGTAAGGTTAAACTATTGTTTATCAGTAAGGCACAGAGCGAGTAGAGATGTGAAATTTCTGGAAATTCTGAAGCTCGGAAAAAAACCTGTTTTTTTTCCGGGGGGAAACGGAAATTTTCGGAAAAATTTAAAAAATGCCACATTAGCACTTCTTTTTTCTTTTCCGGATTGAAAGTCATTCTGTTACTTTAGGAACATAAGATATGACAGTGGACATTTTTACTTGGCATGAAATTATCACAACTGGCATATTAAACATATAGTGTATCCAAACAATTATTACAAACAGAATAACTGTCAGCTAGCTGCCATGTTTTGCTTGTTCCCTTCTCTGACCCTGGCGCTACGGCGCATGCCTCCTTGCTTGCTGCTCTGCCACTTGCTGTAAACAGCGATAGGGAGACCGCGAGAACCAGTGCTGCCAGACTGAGTTATCTGTCTGACCTTGTGACAGGGGGAGGGCTTGCGTTCCACCGTTGCTGTGAATTTTTTGGCTCTAATGGGGCACTGAGACTCTCCCGCTTATTATAGGGGGGAAACGGAAATTTTCGGAAAAATTGAAAAAAATGCTACATTAGCATTTCTTTTGTTTTCTAGATTGAAAGTCATTCTGTTACTTTAGGAACATAAAATATGACTATGGACATTTTTATTTGGCATGAAATTATCACAACTAGCATATTAAAAATATAGTGTATCCAAACGATGATAACCTGACAATTACCCACCCACATGCAAAAACAAAACTGAAACCTTTTTCTTTTCTTGTGACAATAGCACCTCCTAAAGGAAGAAATGCATCTTGTTCTTGCATTGGAGAGTTCAGTTTGTAACCTAGGACTTGCTTGTCCTCAGTGCACAGAAATGAGATCAATCTGATACCATACATAGTTTTTAGAAATGATTTGGAAAATATTTGAACACCTTGTCTTAAAATATTTCATTCATCATGTTAAAACAAAATGTTCCATAATCATTTTTTTCGTCTTTTCTGTTCTATTTTCAATTTTTCCAATTTTTCGGAAAAAAACAAAAAAGGCTTCAGGAAAAAAACAGGTAAAAAAAGTTCCCCCCCCCGAATTTTTCCGGGTTTTTTCCAGAGCGAGAAGTGCTATTTTTCTGAATTAAATCGCCGCTGCCACTAGTTTCAAAGACAGGACTGAGGTGAAAGACAGTTAGTTGTCCAAGCCCGTCCACTGCTAAATCAGGATCTGAACCACCTCTTTAACTGGAAATCCAACTTTTTAACCTACGGCACAAAACAGAAGGTCGGCTCTTTCAACATGCTGTGCGAAGAAACAGACCTCAGAACAAGCTACATCCTGCTGTTTTACACAAAAAAGGAATCACCTGGTTGGCCTTACCCAGGAAGCCCCACAGCAACGGGCCTAGCAACAGGGCGATGCGATCGAAGCGCTGACTGAGAGAGGACTCTCCTTTTGATGCTCACAGGCGAGGCAGCGTTTACAGGGAGGTCTTCATTACTAATAGGGAGAGAAGTTTGGAAGATCACTGCCAGCTTCAGTTTCATCCCAGCTTTGTGTATAACTGGGGGTCATTTCCTGCAGGAGCGCACGGGAGCGGAGCTCCCGCAGTAAAGACCCCAGGGGGCGGGCACATGCAACAAGCCCCGCCTCCTGCGCCCAGCAGCCCTCAGTCAGAGCAAGAAGCAGCCAGGTAAGTTGCAGAGACACACCCCCCCCCAGCCCAAAAAAGTCCAGTGGCACCTTTAAGACCAAGTTTTATTCAGGTACAAGCTCTCCCTCCTCTGCGAGGACAGTTCTGCCCCCCCCCCCATAGCTAGCAATCCAGAACAGTCCAGTGGAGCCTGAGCGGTGGGTGTTGCCTTCTGACACACTTCCGGTGATGTCAGGGGGTGTGGCATATGCAAATAAGTTATGCTAATGAGTTATGCTAATGAGCCCCTGCACCTCTTTTTCTACAAAATGACCCGTTTATAACTGGGATGGACTGTCTCCTTCCGTATGTCCCTGTGCACAAACTCCGGTCTTCATGCTGCCACCTGCTGGCTGTCCCACCCTTTAGGATGGCCTGCCCAGCATCAACCAAAGTCTGGGCCTTTCCCATCATGGCTCCCACTCTGTGGAAAGGGCTTCCTGATGAGCTGAAGGTGTCTCCCTAGTTGGAGATCTTCAGAAGGGGTTGCAAGACTTGCCTGTTTGCCAGGGTTTTTGATGGCATATAAACAGCAGGCATGGGGGCGGGGGGACTGTGGGTTCTTAAAAATCCTACTTGATTTTTAGTTTGTAATGTTTATTTAGTGCAAGCTGTCTTGAACGAAGAGAAAAGATGAAGTATAAATACTTGATATGGATATTCAAATTTTAAAAACCTAAGAAATAGTCTTAACCCACCCCCAATATTAGGACTCAGAGTGCATAAATTAGAAACATGTAACCCAAGTAGGGTTGCCAAACCCCCTGGTTTGGCAGGGGACCCCCGCTTTTGTGGGGGCTGTACCTGCCGCCGGCCAGCTGGCCAACAGGGGAAGCCCCATCCCCAAGCCCCAACACCCACAGTCACCCCCTCTTCCTGCACTTAAAGGCGCCCCTTTAAGTGCAGGGACCTGGCGTTTCCCATGCGCCCGATCTCCAAGCCGAGATTGGGCGCGCGAAGCCTTCCAGCTCGCTGCACTTAAAGGGGCCCCTTTAAGTGCAGGGAGCTGGCATTTCCCGCCTGTGGAGTGCAAAACCTTTCAGCTCGCTACACTTAAAGGGGCCTATTTAAGTGCAGGGAGCTGGCATTTCCCACACGTCCAATCTCCAAGCCGAGATTGGGCGCGCGAAGCCTTCCAGCTCGCTGCACTTAAAGGGGGCCCCTTTAAATGCGGGGAGCTGGCGTTTCCCACGTGGGGAGTGCGAAACCTTCCAGCTCCCTGCATTTAAAGGGGCCCCTTTAAGTGCAGTGAGCTGGCGTTTCCCATGCGCCCATCAGGCATGTGGGGATGTCCCCAACGTGACATCATCGGGGATGCCCCGCCCCCTCCGGGAATGCCCCCCAAAGTCCCCCGCTGGGGGCTAAAGTGGGCTTGGCAACCCTAAACCCAAGACACTAGGAAACTATGCCAACATTTCTTAAAATGCTTCATTACTGATGCTCCCACCATCTATTTCAAAGAGTAAATATAATCATTTTCTTTCCACTTGTCCTTTTCCTACCTGCTATACGGGTCCAGCTCAAAAGGGTCTCCAAAAACCGAGAGAGAAGCTGCTCCAATATCTGCTCGCAGAAGGCCAAGCGAGGGTTCCACTGGTTTGTACACAGAAGGGATGGACATGCCACGTACGGGCTTGCCAAGACGGAGAGTTTTGGCAATTCGGGAACGAGCAGTCACATCGGTTTTAATCTGAGTAGAGAAAGTACAAGTTAATCACAAATCAGGAGCAGAATTTCAAATCAAGCCCTCTGAAGCCAGAAAACAGCACATTAAACATACAAATATAATAGGAAGGCATCTCCATCCCTCATCAAACGCTGTCACACAAAAGTACCATGTGACAAGGAAGCATTAACTACAGATATTAGTGCAATCAGCAAAAATAATCTGGGAATATACTTTTATGTCCCCGCGCTTTCTCTTCTTTCCTCGACGCCGGCGTCTCTTAATCCACGTCCCTGCGCTCTTTTTGCCAGCAGGTGATTTAGTAGGGGTCTTTTTGCCTGCCCCTCTCTTTCTTCTCCCTGAGGATGACACAACAAAGAGTTCTTGGACCTGAAGGCCAACAAGACATGGATCTCTGAACCCCACCCATACTTTAACTCATACACAAATAAATCCATAATGGGAAATAAATGCACTGTTTCAGACCGCCCCACCTAATGATCACTCAAAGAGATATTAAGGCAAAGGTAAAGGTTCCCTTGCTCGAAAGCCAGTCGAATCCGACTCTAGGGTTGCGGTGCTCATCTCCGTTTCAAAGCCGAAGAGCCAGCGCTGTCCGACGACGTTTCCGTGGTCATGTGGCCGGCATGACTAAACACCAAGGCGCACGGAACGCTGTGACCTTCCCACCGAAGCGGTACCTATTTATCTACTTGCAATTTCTTGCTTTCGAACTGCTAGGTTGGCAGGACCTGGAACCAGAGACGGGAGCTCACTCCGTCATGTGGCACACCCGGGTATCGAACTGCTGAACTACTGACCTTCCACAGCCTGCAGTTCAGCGTCTTAACCACTTGAGCCACCGCAGCTCCTTCAAAGAGATATTACTGCAAAAGAATTCGCCTTTTGCTGTAACTTTTACTTCCTGAAGGCCCACAAGTGTTGGGTGGATTCAGGTGGCAATTCAATGCTATAAAATAATTTAAATGCTTTGAACGCAGTACTGACATGTGGCTTGAGGACATCAAAACATGGCTCAAGCTAGATGTCATACATTTTCCAGGGTAGAGGAAATCTGACCTGGATAGCACAGGATAGTCCGGTCTCATCAGATCTCAGAAGCTAAACAGGGTTGACACTGATCAGTATTTGCATAGGAGACCATCAAGGAATACCAGGGTTGCTACGCTGAGGCAGACAACAGCAAACTACCTCTGAATGTCTCTTGCCTTGGAAACGCTACAGGGTCACCCTAAGTCAGTTGCAACTTGAGAGCAAAAAAACAAAAACAGGAACTCCTCACTATGTGCCTGTGACATGTCCAAACGCTCAAAGGTAAAAGGTAAAGGTTCCCTTGCTCGAAAGCCAGTCGAATCCGACTCTAGGGTTGCGGTGCTCATCTCCGTTTCCAAGCCGGAGAGCCAGCGCTGTCCGAAGACGTTTCCGTGGTCATGTGGCCGGCATGGCTAAACACCAAGGCGCACGGAACGCTGTGACCTTCCCACCGAAGTGGTACCTATTTATCTACTTGCAATGTCTTGCTTTCAAACTGCTAGGTTGGCAGGAGCTGGAACTAGAGATGGGAGCTCACTTCGTCATGCGGCACACTCGGGTCTCGAACTGCTGAACTACCGACCTTCCACAGCCTGCAGTTCAGCATCTTAACCACTTGAGCCACCGCAGCTCCAAGGGCTTGCCAAAAGAGAAGAAGGCATTAAAACAGCATAACTATTGTCTAAATCCACCCTTTAATTGATTTGACGGTAGCTCTCATGCGAATGTTAATTTAAAGCTTATGCACACATGGCAAATGTTCTGTTTTTTCAGGACAGTCTTATTTCTTGCCAAAATGTTATCATTCTGAGGTCCTCTTACCTCTTTTTCGTTTCTTCTTGGTGGTGGCCCGAGGAGTCAATGGTCTCTGGTATACGGCTGTGCTCAATCCTGCTGCAACGGCCTCAATAGCGTCATCAAAAAAGGAAGACATAAGGTACCTCGGCACACGCTGAAAGCAAGATTGATATTCAGAGTTATTTGTTTAAGTCACCCATAAGAAAGTGGGCCACAAGCTGCTTTGAAGCCTCATAATCAGAGGCCGCTCCAACTCCCCCCTTCACTGCCAGCAGGGCACCTCTGCCATTCAAAACCCCTCCCACTCACCACCTAGGAAGGCACCTCCCTGTACTATGGGTTTTGTGGAAATTCCATCACATCAGGAATACCGGTCTCATACTTCAGTATTTATTTATCAAAAAAATAATCTGCCTTCTGGTCTATAGGGCCTACTCCAATTTCACAAGAAAAAATAAGTTGCCAGCAGAAGTGGTTGTGAAATTTACAAAACAACATCTCAGGGAGCAGATTTTAAAGGTTACATCAGCGTCACCACTGAAAATTGGAGATCAACTGATCAGAATCCTGAAAGATGTTCCATTTGAAATCAGAATGAAAAGAAAGGAATATAAGGGTTTGACCATCTTCTTACAAAAACACCAAACGAGTTATAAATGGCTGGTGCCCGAAGGACTGGTTTTCAAATTTAAAGACAAAAGAGAAAAAATAGACTCTATCTTCAAGGCTCAAGAATTTTTGAAAAGGCACGCCAGTAAAGAAGAAGGAGCAGAATTGGCCAAGTGGATGTCAACATTAAGCGTGGAAGACAGCAGCTCGGAGGGAGAGGTGAAGGACGAGGAAGGCGGAGCAGCGACGGGACTGAAATATAACCTGAGAGGCAAGAAAGGAAAGGACCCCAAAGTTTAAAAGCTTTCTTTTTTCTTTTTTTTTCGGATTACATTTTGGAAGAGAAACTAATCCCAGAAGGACATTACTAATATACTAATTGCCATATTTAACAGAAATAGAAGAAAAGAAGAATGTCTGGCGATAGAAGAAACTATGGACTATTAACTTTTAATAATAAAAGAGTAATATACTAATACATTAACACCACTCAATCTTTTCTTTATCCCTCTGTATACCCTTCCCCTTTTTCTAATTTTAAGCGAAATATCTCTCCTCTTTAGGAGAGGGAATAAATCATTTTAATAAAAATATAATAATAATCTGCCTGGGGAAATTGTTATAAGATTCTTGAGAAGGCATGTGAGGGATGCAATCCTGAAAGCGGTTTCTGGAGTACCACTGAAAGTGGGGGGAAATACTATCAGAACGCTAAAGGATATTCCATTTGAAGCAAGTCAACGGAGGAAGAAGTACAAAGAGCTTGTGCTTTTCCTTCAAACTCAATTGGATATAAATGGCTATTTCCAGAAGGCGTTACTTTCAAGTTTAAGGATCAAAAAGAAAAGATTGACTCTGTTCTGAAAGCCCAAGAATTTCTGAGGGTTCAGCTGGGAAGACCAGAGGACGGGAAAAAAGAAGAGGACAGCAAGTCTAGTGGCGAGCAGGACTCGGGTTCTTCCAGAGAGGACTCTCTGACAGAGCAAGGGGCAGCCGCCCCAAAAAGTCCTTATAAGCTGCGGAAGAGACGAGGAAAAGAGAAGTAAAGGCTGAAAAACTCTGAATTGTGCCTTTGAGAACTGTGAATGGGGATGACTGGGGAGGGGTACTGTTCTTTGACAGTTAAGTTTTAAGAGTTAATGAAAAGGAAAAAGTACTTAAATGTCTGACTCAGTTTATATTGATCTAAATGAAGTGAATATTTGATGTAATGAAGCTAGTGAGGATCTCCTCTCTTGGGTTTTTAGTCAGTAGTGGGTCTTTATACTTTGTCCCATATATGTAGTCCCCCTTCCCTTTTTCTGTGATAGTTTTTGTAGTTTGAAAAAAATAATAAAAAATCCCCTCCGGGGGCTCAAAAAAAAAATCACATAAAATAGCAGGCAATCTTTGCTGTGCACACTTTTCCGTCAACGGTTCCCAAGATAAACCAAGGCCTACTTTGTCCATCAAGGAATTTTAGCTAACCTCCGCTTGCAAGACACAGTGGGTTGGCAGCGTACCATGAATCCTCAGTAGTGTAAACAGTTTCACAAAGTACCACGCAGAAAGAAAGAAGATGGGATTCTACAAACCCCAAACCCTGGCCACCTTTCCCTTCTCCCTGCGGCAGCCTCCCCCCAAACCCCCACAAAGCCAGAGCCGGGGGGTCGGAGAAGTCTCGTGGAGCCAATGCCATGAGGCACGGGTAGGTCGGGTGAGCAAGGGGAATGCAGTAAAATGGGCCCCAACTCCTCTTTCAGCTGATGGAACACGCAGAGCACAGCAGCGTTTCCATTATTTAAAAAGAGAGAGGAGCAGGGCTTTCCACTGAATGCCTCTTCTTTGCTGCAGCCCCCATACTCGATGGCATTTTGCACAGTAGATTCTGCTGACCTCCAGCACTGGGGGAAATGCCTTGTATTTGCCGTCTGTGGTAAGCACATAACAGAGCCCCGTGAGGGCTTCACACCAATCCTGAATAGTGTTCGTCCACAGGTCCCATTCATTGGAACAGGGCTTGTGAAGGATTACTTCCCAATGGATTGTATCTATCCGTTTTCTTGGTTACATGTTTGTGAGCTATAAAGATGTGTTACAGCTTAAACTCTTTCCACATAGTCAAAAAGAGGAGAGAGAAGAGATTGGGGTTTATCCCCCGCCATTCACTACCCAAAGGTGTCTCAGAGCGGCTTCCAAACTCCTTTCCCTTCCCCTCCCCACAACAGACACCCTGTGAGGTAGGTGGGGCTGAGAGAGCTCTGACAGAAACTGCTCTTTTTCAAGGACAGCTCTTATCAGAACTACGGCTTGCCCAAGGTCATCCAGCCAGGTGCAAGTGGAGGAGTGGGGAATCAAACCCGGTTCTCCGCGCACTTAACCATAACACCAAACTGGCTCTCTCTCAAAAGTTACAATCAAAACACACAAGGAAACATTCACTCACTGGGATCAACAATGGGGAATTTATTTCACTCCCCCAAATCATACAATACCTGGATTTGCTGTGCAGTCGTTATCCGGTTTCTGTTCACCGTTGCCCGCACACGCTCGCTCTGACGAGTCCTAGCTATTGCCCGTGTCCGGACACTGGGACGCAGTCTGCTAGTGGTGGGGATAACGTCAGCGACAAGGGCAGCAACTTCTTCGTCACTCACATGATCTGTTTCTTAAAACAAGATCTTTCTCAGTTGTGAACTGTGTTGCAAACCGGCACCTGAACACCTTTCTAGAGATCTGACGCCAAGTATTCTGGAAAACCTCCAGTGCAAAATTTATAAGAATTCTATTTATACAATGTTCATTTTTTAATAATTACAAACAGAAAATACAACAACAACGGTAGCAAGGCTACACATTGGCATCTATAAGAGGTTCCCAAGTATCTAAAAATATGCCCATATGCAACTGCCATCTATAGGTCATATATTTAAATATTGATAATGTCCTCAATCCACTGGATTATGGTGGGGGGCATTTATCTTTCCAGGCAGAGGTCATTTCGGGGGGGGGGGAAACGGGGGGGAACGCAGTTCCTCCGGGTGAGGTGCAGGGGGGCGAAGCACATGACGAAGCCCCACCCCCTGCTTCCGGCCACCCCGCTTCCAGCCCTCATTCAGCCAGGAGGAGGCAGGAGAAGGGGGAGGGTAAGTTGCTTCCCCCCCGCCTCTCCCCACCCCTGCCTGCCTGGGGCCAGGGAGGGCCTTGGCGGGGCTTCCTCGCACTCCCGCCGGCCTTGCAGGTCCACCGCCGGGCCCCTGATGTCAGGGGGTGTGGCATATGCTAATGAGTTATGCTAATGAGTTCCCCTAGCTCTTTTTCCAGCACTGTAATGTAAGTCATTTAGTAACAGTGAGAGCACAGAGTGTCCGTTTTCACTGACCATCATTCAGCCTCCATGAGACAGGAAAATAGTTATAAAGTACGTAAGCATCCTCCAAGATCAATGGATACTCTAATACAAAACTGATAGGAGTGATTACTTCTGCCAAAAAGACTAAACTGGACCTGTCCAAAGTATATGTTCAAGAGACGTGTCTTACGTGTTACAATGCAAGCAAATAGACACTTTATTGAAAGGCTCCGTGGTGTCCAGTAAATCCTAAACATAATTTTTTTGCTGAGGAACTCACAGCTTGAGATCCACAGAAACAACAGGTATAAAGTTTAAATACAGATTCCATCGCTTCGGGAAACCAGGGCGATCCATGGCCTTATTCCACTCATTCCTGAAGTTTTGCATCTCCTATTTATTGACATCAAATATGTAGAGGCAAAGAGAAACAATAGTGCAGTGGGAAGAAAATTTAATTCCAATATGTTAATGACCCCAATGTGTTAAGCATTGGGCTTCCTCACAGGGATCTGTGGAATATAAAAGCAGCCAATGCTCCCATTTTTTCTGGTTTCACGAGAGTATTGCTGTTTTTGTATTCCACAGACCCCACAGAGGATGCTCAATGCTAAACACACTGGGGTTATTAACATATTGGAATCAAATTTTCTTCCCACTAAACTGCTGTTTTTAATTCATCTCTTTGCTCCAATTGGTGCAGCCCTTTGTTTTCTTCTTATCAAACGGAGCTCTTCCACCAGGTTTTCGATTAGGAGCCGCCACTGACGAATGAGTCGCCGGAACATACTACAGCCCGTATGATACATCAGCGAACACTGCCTGCCATTTACACTGAATGCCGCCGTCACTTGCCCAGTGGTATTTTTATGATGTTATGTCAGTTGTTTATATGTATTTTATTGTATTTACTGTTTTATTGTATTTTAATGCTTGTACGTCGCCTTGAGCGAGTTCGCCAACAAGGCAGGATACAAACTGAAAATAACAAATAATAAATAAATAAATAAATAAATATTGTGGGTTTCATTTTCTGCATTAATTCAACGTGAATTTCCAAGAGCAAGGGAGACTGAAACACTTAGTGCTGCAGTGCTATATTTGGATGCCAGTAGATGGTTGCAGTTGTAAATGCTACCATTCAACAACGGTTGACACGTCAAAATGACAAAAACACACCGTCGTAGTCTATTGATTGATCTAAAGTAAAAATCCCCTCTCTGTCCAAGCCTTCCATAAAAAAACATTTCTTCCCAATTTTTAGATTTGGATTGGCTCGTAATGTTAATTTAGCATGTGAAAACGGGTCAATTGATATTGCTATGACATTACGTGCCATAATTAACTGCAGAAACGGCTGGATGAACAGGATCTAACTTATTTATTTATTTATTACATTTATATCCTGCCCATCCCATAAACGGGCTCAGGGTTAGGGTTACATCATGTTAATAAATATAATATAAATTAAAACAGATTGTTGTCGTTGTTGTTTTTCAGTCGCACGGCTGAGTCCGACTCTTCGCGACCCCATGGACCACATCACACCAGGCCCTCCTGTCTTCTGTCGTAGTTTGCAGCTTGCTATACATTATTTTGTAACCTGATAAGAGTTTTTTCTCTCTCTCTCTTTCTTCCTACATTTGTGACGGAGGAAAGGATTGAGCATATTAACATCTTATAATGTAGAGCTACTGAAATAAACATTAAACTAGCTAGCTACTGAGAATATGCAAGATGATAAATAAGTAGGGGCTGACAATTAAAAAAACTTTTTAGGTTAGTAAATAAGGGCCCCGGTCACACGGGCTGGAAAATGCGGGGGGGGGGGGGAGGGCGGGGCGTGTCGCGCGCAGCAAACGGGGTTGTTGGGGGTTTTTTTTACTTTTTTAAATTGAAGTGTGCGCATGCTCCGTTAGGTGCTTGTGCGCATCCGTGGAGCCTTGGGGAAAAAATGACCTGTTTGCGAGGGGACATGGGTGGGCGCCGGATGCCACTGGAAACGCGACCAGACGCCCGCCCTTGCCCCGCGGTTTCCCCGCGCCCTTTCCCTGCGCATCTTTGGAGGGAAGCCTCAGTTGAGCCACGGGAGCTCTACGCTTCCCAGATGTGGCGGTGAGATCGCGCCCGGAAAATCCGCCTATCTTCCATCTCTCTAGCGTGGCTGTGTGACCGCAGCCAAGGTGTGGGGTAATTGAAAAGTATACGGGCAAAATGAATTTAATGGCGTAATGAGACACAGCTGAGACTGGTTGAGTAACTGTTCAAAGAGAATAGGTAGAAAAGCAATTGTCACTCTAGCTTTCAGTTGCTTAAAAGTTTGAAATTCTAATGACTTCTTAAGTAAGTAGGCCGATAACAGAAAGTTAATAACAAGTTAAATTTATTATCAGACTTGTAACTTTGATGAAGTATATACCTCGTGGTCAAAACACTTTGATAGACTGAGCATGTGTGCTAAACGATACTCTTGGGGGAAACCCATAACATATTGGTTATGTTATGCTAGTTTATTATTGTGTGGAAACTTTTTGTGGTCTTCCTTTTTATGTTTGAAAACCAATAAAAATACATGTGTTGTTTTTTTTTTAAGTAGTTGCAGCTTGCTGTTGGGAGATTCCAGCCCATTGATGTCAACTGGATCTGGACGGTTATCAGTGGGTGGGTGACAGCAACCTCGGGGGGGGGGAAGTGTGGACGCCCGCTGCCACAGCCAATGGCCTGGCGGAAGAGCTCCGTCTTGCAGGCCCTGTGGAATTGAAGAAGATCCCGCAGGGCTCTGATCTCAATGGGGAGCATGTTCCAGCAGGCAGGCGCCAGGGCAGAGAAAGCCCTGGACGAGGCGAGGCGGACGTCCTTTGGGCCAGGGGATCACCAGGGGATGTTGACTGTCAGAGCGTAGCCCTGCTCGGGCCGTATATGGGAAAGGGTGGTCCCTTGGGTATGTTGGTCCCAGGCTGTATAAAGCTTTGAAGGTGATTACCAACACCCTGAAGCGGATCCGGTGCTCAACTGGTAACCAATGCAGCTGATGAAGCACATGCCAACCGTGAGCCCGCACGGGCATCAATGACAGAAGGCGAGTCGTCACATTTTTGCAACAGCTGTAATTTCTGGACCAGCTTCAGGGGTAAGCCTGTGTAGAGCAAGTTGCAGCAATCAAGCCTGGAAGTGACCATTGTGCAGGTCATCTTTCCTGGGGGGAAAGATAGGGCTTCAGTAGCCTGAACTGCCTAAGTTGGAAAAATGCAGATCGGGTGACTGCAGCAACCTGGGCCTCCCTAGACAAAGAGGCATCCAGTGTTACTCCCAGGCTTCTTACTGACTGGGCCGGCATCAAAGGTGCCCCTTCCAGTGTGGGGAGCCTGGTGCCCACCTCCATACCCCCCCTGGCCGAGGCCAGGACCTCCCTCTTCAACAGATTTAACTTCAGTCGACTCTGCCGCAACCATCCAGCCACAGCATCCAAAGCCTCAGCCAAATTTCCAGGGACGGAGGCCAGATGGCCGTCCATTAACAGATAGAGTTGAGTGTCATCAGCATACTGATGGCAGCCCAGCCCATACCTCCGGACTAACTGGGTGAGGGAGGGGAGCGCATACAGACGTTGAGTAACATTGGCGAGAGGATCGCCGCCTCTGGCACTCCACATTCTAGTGGGTGCCATGGGGACACCCTCTCGCCTAGCGCCACCCTCTGTCCCTGACCGGGGAGAAAGGAGGAAAACAATTTCAAGGCAGTCCCCTGGACTCCTTCGATGGCGAGCAATGTTCCCTCTAAGCTGAGTTAGTGTGAGCTAGCTCACAGTTTTTTAGCCTCCGGCTCACACATTTTTGTCTTCGTTCAGGAAGGAGGGCTCCAGAGCAAACTAGTTTATGCAGTAGCCAAATGGCTCGCTCACAACTTTAATGCCAGTAGCTCACAACGTAGAATTTTTGCTCACAAGACTCCGCAGCTTAGAGGGAACATTGACGGCGAGGCGGTGAGTCAAAATGAAGTGCATTTCATTTTAGCAGGAAGCGTATCTCGTTTAAAGGCAGGCATCAGACAAGAAGCCTCCAAGGTAGCCCAAGATGGATAGAGTTCTGAAAAAAGAGGGGACTCTTTCAATCTACTTGGCTTGTAATCTCTCCACCGGAAATTGCAAACTGCCCTCTTTCTAAACCAACGCCAAAAATACAATCACTATTTAAACAAAGAGACAAAGCTATTTATTCCCCAGTACTCTCGTGCAGTTGATTTTATTTATTTATTTATTTATTTATTTATTTATTGATTGTTGCATTTCTATCCTGCCCTCCCCGCAAATGGGCTCAGGGAAGCTCATAAACAAGGGCAACCGTGTGCCAATATAAAACACTAAAAACCGAATAAAACCAACCATAATTGACCATTATAAAGTGCTCAGTGACGTTCATCATTCAGATCGAATCAAGACGGTGACATATAGATATTACCCAAGAGCCCGATTCAGCGGTACCGATCCATCGCAATACTGTGGCGAGATCTTTATAATGGGCCATCCCATTACCCCATTGTTCCCACAAAATAGTTGGTGGTGGTGGCGGCTCCTAGTTGAAAGTCTGGCGGAAGAGCTCTGTCTTGCAGGTCCTGCGGAACTGTGAGAGGTCCCGCAGGGCCCTGATCTCCTCTGGGAGCTCATTCCACCAGGTAGGAGCCACCACTGAAAAGGCCCTGGCCCTGGTCACCGCAAGCCTGGCCTCCCTGGGGCCTGGGGTCACTAACTGATGTTGCCAGTCGATTTTGTTTCAATCGGCTTTGTATACTGGCAGTACATTAACTTTATCTGAAGAAGTGAAAAAACTGTTGTGTAAACCATAGGGAAGGCCTGTTCGTTGACCATCACCTTTGGGCCAATCAAATGAAATAGGCTATACAGAAGATAGTTACCAGTATCTGCAGATGCCGTATTAGCTGGTGCACAAGGTGGACAGAACCATTCGTCCACAGGTACTTCACTCAGAGGTGGATTAAGGCATTCCATATGGTAGCTGAAAAAAGAAAACGCCACACAACATACCTTACAAAGAGTTTAGACAGAAGGCCACTCTCCTACCCTAATATGCAAAGGCGCCCTTCAGTTTGGAGGTAGTCAGTACTTTCATCTTAACTGCAAAAAGCCACAAGCCATTTCACTGGATTAGCTTGTTCAGATTCTTCCTCAGAGCACAAATACCAATTCTGTTTTCAAAAGTCTCTATCAGCAATCCAAGCAGATTCCAAAGGAATCTCTCAACTGATCACTGCTTTAACCATTACCACAAAGATTGTTACACATAAGTTACAGAAGTTCATACAATATACTATACGAAGAAGAAGAAGAGAAATGGAGAAGAAGAAGAGAGAAGAAGAAGAAGAAGAGAGAGGGAAGAAGAGGAAGAAGAGGAAGAAGAGGAAGAAGAGGAGGAAGAGGAGGAGATTGGATTTATACCCCGCCCTTCACTACCCAAAGGTGCCTCAGAGCAGCTTACAAACTCCTTTCCCTTCCCCTCCCCACAACAGACACCCTGTGAGGTCGGTGGGGCTGAGAGAGCTCTTGACAGAAACGGCTCTTTTTTTCAAGAACTGCTCTTATTAGAACTACGGCTTGCCCAAGGTCATCCAGCCAGGTGCAAGTGCAGGCGTGGGGAATCAAACCCGGTTCTCCCAGATTAGAGTCCGCACACTTAACCACTATACCAGACTGGCTCTGAGTGGCAACATTTTATTAGAATTTTTGAGAAGAACAGACAAAGGCTCTAAAGAACGGCTAAAGTTTGCCATCTTGCACAGGATATACTGGTTGGATTCCCAAGCCACAAGGAGTTTTCTATACAAGCAGTGCTCAGTTAGCCAACAAACCAATTGCTGCTCAAAACAGAACTTTCCAATCTAGTAAAATGCCTTTTGGAAGATTAATGGGTTAAGTCCTAAGCAGAAGTGACCCCCCCCCCCCCAGCTTAAAATATTTGAGGGGGGGGAACTTTTGCCTGCTTTTAAAGCCTTCTGACCCAAATGAATACGTATTTACCCAGGCATTTTGAGTTTTCATTTCCTCCATTGGCTGACGTTTAATATTTATTTACATTTGGCTTGCATACAATATCGTGTGCTTTGCAAGCCAACTCAAGATTCTGCCCTGACTGAAGAGTGCAGGAGGTTTTTTAATAGTGTCTATTATTCTATTATTCTAGGAGCTGCGGTGGCTCAAGTGGTTAAGACGCTGAACTGCAGGCTGTGGAAGGTCAGTAGTTCAGCAGTTCAAGACCTGGGTGCCACATGATGTAGTGAGCTCCCATCTCTAGTTACAGCTCCTGCCAACCTACCCTGTTTCCCCGAAAATAAGACCTACCCAAAAAATAAGCCCTAGCAGGATTTTTATCCATTTGTGGTATAAGCCCTAGTGTGTCTTCTTGAGAAAAAATAAATATAAGACAGTGTCTTATTTTCGGGGAAACACGGTAGCAGTTCGAAAGCAAGACATTGCAAGTAGATAAATAGGTACCACTTCGGTGGGAAGGTAACAGCGTTCCGTGCGCCTTGGTGTTTAGTCATGCCAGCCACATGACCACGGAGACGTCTTTGGACAGCGCTGGCTCTTCGGCTTGGAAACGGGGATGAGCACCGCAACCCTAGAGTTGGCTTCGACTGGCTTTCGAGCAAGGGAACCTTTACCTTTTTTATTATTCTTTCTGGTAGCTGCAAATGTAAGCAAGTCTCTGTGACACTGCACAACAATGTGTAAATCACAACGTACTCCCAGTTTCCTGATCCTCACCTCAGCACCCGATTGTGCGAGGTCCCTTATCTACAAAGAGCTTCCTCATAGACCAAGCAATTCATCTTCCCCTCTCCTGCCGTTAGTAGCCAGCAAGGATGACAGGTGAATAAAATTACTTGTCAAAATGCTTTATATCACTTGTGACTGACTCCTCTGTCGCTCAGGAGTCAGGTCGGTGCCAACGAAGGGCGCGGAGCAGCAAAGACGGTTCCCGACAGTACAGTTTGCTCTAATACAACTCTGTGCTCCAAAGGAGATATAACAACAAAAACAACAACAACAATACAGTCCACAGTAAACAATGACCAAGAAAAACCAATAAATAACAACTGTGCACTGCAAAAACCCGCACAAGAGCTTACAAAAAGAGACTTCAACACAATAAGTAATTCAACACATGTAATCCATCATAGGAAAATACAAAAGTCCACAATTTCCCCAAGGGAAAGAACAAAGTCCAGAATAGAAATTGCTCAGAGGAAAACAATGAAGTCTGGAATAGATGTCCAACACTTTTCCCAGGTATTGATCAGTGTTTCGGACTTCAGGTCCTTCCTCAGGAACTAAAAGCCACTACAGGAAGTCTCATTGCAGTTTCTTAACAGGTAAACATATTTCAGTTTCTATATGGGCCAGGTCTCCTAAGCTTTAGAAAGCACCTACAAAGGTTGCTGCTATGTAAATTGGACCAAATATGCCTCCACTTTTGTATTTTCCTATGATGGATTAGTAAAGGTAAAGGTTCCCTTGCTTGAAAGCCAGTCGAATCCGACTCTAGGGTTGCGGTGCTCATCTCCGTTTCCAAGCCGAAGAGCCAGCGCTGTCCGAAGAAGTTTCCGTGGTCATGTGGCCGGCATGACTAAACACCAAGGCGCACGGAACGCTGTTACCTTCCCACCGAAGTGGTACCTATTTATCTACTTGCAATTTCTTGCTTTCGAACTGCTAGGTTGGCAGGAGCTGGAACTAGAGACAGGAGCTCACCCCGTCTTGCGGCACCCGGGTCTTGAACTGCTGAACTACTGACCTTCCACAGCCTGCAGTTCAGCGTCTTAACCACTTGAGCCACCGCAGCTCCATATGATGGATTACATGTGTTGAATTATTTATTGTGTTGAAGTCTCTTTTTGTAAGCTCTTGTGCGGGTTTTTGCAGTGGACCGTTGTTATTTATTGGTTTTTCTTGGCCAAAGGAGATATAACCAGGACGCAGTCCAACCAGCCTACCTTTAGGGCACCCAAACACACTGCCAAAGAATAGTTCCAAGAGAATAAAAGCACAGTAAATTAGGGACATGTACATACCCTTAATGTAAGGCTCTATTTTGTAAGACTAGAGGTAATATTCAGAGACAATCTAGTACAGAAAATGAGGAAGTTGAACTAACTGAGGTGGATTTTAAGACGCAGAACCTCCTTACCCAGCATCACAACCATCACACAGCAACAGGCGGTCTTCTCTGTCACTCCTGCCACACACCTCACAAAAGGTAGGGTCATCCTCCACCTCCTCCTTCTGAGATTTTGTATTCTCAACAGGAATCTGAACAGAGAGGCGTATTTTAGGCAAGGAGGGGGCTGTACTGTCACATTAAACAAAATACTACCACCGTAGTGACCGCCTGATTAATCACAGCCAAGAATAAATACTTTATTTTGTATCTTTTCATCGAGGATATGAGAAGATGTCATCAACAGCATAAGAATTCCCACCATAAAGAGAAGAATAAGAATAAGAGATTGGATTTATACCCCGCCCTTCACTACCCAAGGGAGTCTCAGAGCGGCTTACAAACTCCTTTCCCTTCCCCTCCCCACAACAGACACCCTGTGAGCAATGTTTCCTCTAAGCTGTGGAGTTTTGTGAGCAAACATTCTACTTTGTGAGCTCCTGGCATTAAAGTTGTGAGCGAGCGATTTGGCTACTGCATAAATTAGTTTGCTCTGGAGCCCTCCTTCCTGAGCTAAGACAAAAATGCGTGAGCCAGAGGCTAAAAAGCTGTGAGCTAGCTCACACTAACTCAGCTTAGAGGGAACACTGCCTGTGAGGTAGGTGGGACTGAGAGAGCTCTGACGGAAACTGCTCTTTTTCAAGGACAGCTGTGACAGAACTATGGCCTGCCAAAGGTCATCCAGCAGGTGCAAGTGGAGGAGTGGGGAATCAAACCCGGCTCTCCCAGATTAGAGTCCGCGCACTTATCCACTACACCAAACTGGCTCACCAAAGGCACACAATTATTACTTTCTCATGTTAAGTTGTGTAGTTGAGACACTTCTGACATCAGTACCAACTCTGCTCTGTACATTCTCTACAGAACACAGATACCTGACACGTCTCATTTCTAATTAGCCCAAAAAATGAACTGAATAAGAAAACTACAGTAGAGGCAAGTGCAATTAGAAACATACGAATCAATTTATCAGAATTTCAGGCATAAGATAATGTTTAAGACAGGCTCAGCCAGACCTTTGTACAGGTTAAACCACTGCAAGTCCTAATCTGTCAAATGGAACTTGCTCCCAAATGTGCATAGGTTTGCAGCCTTAGTATAATTGGTCAATATGTCACCACTAGAACTGTCAATGTCTTTCAACAGAAAACTCACAGCCACTACCTTAAACTAAATAGAACTAAAATCCGAATAGCAAATGTACTTCTCTGTCACTTTCTGTGATCCCTAACAATACTCCCAGCAGCTCTGTTCCTTACATATTCCTTACATTCCTTATATATTCCTCACATATAACACTTCACCATTATTTTTATAATGTACAGGCACTGTACACTTGGGACTTATTGTCTAGGAGGCTAACACTTTGCCAGGAATTACAATACTGTAGTTGGCATCAGAATTTTGAGAAACCCCTCTTAGCCATGAAGCCTATTAGGTAAAAATTATCATTTGATAAATGAAGCCTATTAAGTGACCTTGGGCTAGCCACTCGCTCAGTCTAACCTACCTCACAGGTTGTAATGAGGATCAAATGGAAGAAAGGAAAATGATATACACTACTCTGAATTCCTAGGAAGAACAGTGGGATAAAAATGCACACACGTCAACTGACAGCCATAGCCCACATGACAGACTTGAGTTCACAAAATCTGGAAAAAATTTATGCCAAACTACATCAGAAGAAGAAGAGATTGGATTTATACTCTGCCCTTCACTACCCAAAGGAGTCTCAGAGCAACTTATAAACTCCTTCCCCTTCTCACAACAGACGCCCTGCAAGGTAGGTGGGGCTGAGAGAGCTCCGACAGAAACTGCCCTTTTTCAAGAACAGCTCTTATCAGAACTACGGCTTGCCCAAGGTCATCCAGCCAGGTGCAAGTGGAGGAGCGGGGAATCAAACCCGGTTCTCCCAGATTAGAGTCCGTGCACTTAACCACTACACCAAACTGGTGTATGCAATTTGTATGCTTCAAATTGGCACTTTTCCTCCAGAGCAATGGTGCATATGAAAAATTTCAAACAGTTACACAAAAATGCCAAAATCAGAAGGACACGTATGCATATGTTCAATTATGAAGTTAGGAAAAAAGTATAAAGTTTTGTAATGGGTTTTAATTTTCTTAAATTCAACAGAAAACCTACTTTTTTCAGGACTTCTCCCCCTAAACGCACTCGAATGCAGATAGATTTAAAGAGGATCCGATCCACTGGACACGAGTTGGCATTCTGCAGAAAGGAATGAAAGAAGTTAAGCATCTACACTTCTGGCAGTTTTAAAAGACTTCAACGTTAAGATTACCAAATTAAATATCCTGATGCTTATGTGCTGGCTGCTCCGTATAACAATAGGAGAAAAATTAACCGAAATTGCCAAAGCGTAAGAGCCCACAACTGTGTGTACCAACAACAGGCATACTTTTTAACCTGGCCAGGACAAAGTGAAAGACTAATGGAGGCTCATCTCTGAAGTCCTGG
Organism: Gekko japonicus; assembly: GCF_001447785.1. Taxonomy (NCBI): domain Eukaryota; kingdom Metazoa; phylum Chordata; class Lepidosauria; order Squamata; family Gekkonidae; genus Gekko; species Gekko japonicus. The sequence goes on from NW_015170943.1 coordinate 90,434, forward strand.
GAGGCTTTTGAGGCACAGGGGAGGAGCAAAACCTCACTGGTCCCAAGAATGTCTGAAATCCAGCATGGCAGACTTCCCCATCTTTCTCCCAAACAGAGGGTCCATGGCAACCCAGACTTTGGGATGTCTCGCCAAGGCCAGCCAATATGTTACGGTCAGGGCTTTTTTTGTAGAAAAAGCCCAGCAGGAACTCATTAGCATAATAGGCCACACCCAATAGCATAAATTCATTAGCATATTAGGCCACACCCTAACAGCACCGCTCATTAGCCTATTAGGCTACACCCCCATGTTGCCAGAAGTGTGGTCATCCAGCCACACCCACCTTTTGCTTCTTATTCTCTTTACCTTGTCAAAACCCAGGGCTTTTTTTTTGGAGCAGGAACTCCTTTGCATGTTAGGCCACACCCCCTAATTGTAGCCAATCACAATGAGTTTCTGCTGTTGGGTGTGGCCTATTATGTTAATGAGTTCCTGCTGGGCGTGGCCCACTTGGGAGCCAGCCGGAACTCCGTTCCTGTGCGTTCCTGCCCCAAAATAGCCCTGGTTACGGTCATCTGCCAGAGCAACAGTATACCATTTTAATGCCATCTGAACAACCACTGTGGGAACTGTCCAAAACTAAAGTGTAGGAAGTAAGAATTAAAGCAACTGATGTACTAGCATTCTGAAAAGGCTTGGCAAGTGAGCACAAGCAACTTCAAGATCAATTCAGATTGACAGCCAGATGACTACTGTCAAAATTCAATGAATGCTTTGCAGTTGAGCTCAAACAGAAACTTGAATGTATCACATCGTTCTTAAGACTGCATTCGTTTACAATGGTAACTTGGAATCACAGCTTTCCATTAAAACCATTACAGATTCTATGCAGCTGAAGAACTGAATCTTCAAACTCGCAGTGAAATAATTTTAGAACTTCACAACCTACACTTACAATTCTTGGTCCTGCACAAAGGTGTCATCAGGGCAGCTTAAGGACTTATTAAAGAATTGAGAAACAGCAAGCCCTTGACTCCACCTTCTGCTCTGCAAGCCTCATATGACGATGCTTTAACAGAGGAGGGAGCCGGGGGCTGAAATGACTGTATATGCCAATCCAGTGTCACCTATGGAAGCTAGCAGAGCGATGTATGTGCTAAGTAACCAGAACAGGCACGCTGTAAGACTGAACTAGCAAGATACTCCAAGACTAGCATACACAAAGTCATTACTTTATCAAGAGAGAAGTACTTACTTTAGACCACTCTACTATGCAGTCCAAGCAGAAGTAATGGGCACAGTTCTCAGGTGTCCCAACGGCCTGATCTCTGAACGTATTGAGGCATATTGGGCAGTTTTCAGCATCTTCATCAGAAGAAGAACCCCCTCCTTGATTAAACTGTGGTTTTTCCTTCACTGAATGGGCTGGTTGTTCAGCAGAAGTTTCCATTTCCTCCTCCTCTTCCTCCTCCTCCTCCTCCTCTTCTTCAGAATCTTGAAACAATGAAAAACACCCCAGAGATTATGTTCACTTAACGCATGTGGTGTTGGAATATTACTGTGCTATACAGTTCTGAAAAGGCAAAAACGCTGAATATCGGGGACAACATCAACATGCAAACAGTCACTTTCGATAAAAGAGATGCGGAAGACTGCAATCGTGAGAGCACACACTCCGGAACTTCCGCCGCGCAGCTCCTAGAGATGTGAAGGCCTGGAAAAAAACCTGGAAAAATTTGGGAAAAAACGGGTTTTTTCCGTTTTTTCCCTGAAGCCTTTTTGTTTTTTTCTGAAAAATTGGAAAAATTGAAAAAAGAAAAAAAAATGATTATGGAACGTTTTATTTTAACATGATGAATAAAATATTTTAAGACAAGGTGTTCAAATATTTTCCAAATCATTTCTAATATATATATATATATATATGGTATCAGATTGATCTAATGTCTGTGCACTGAGGACAAGCAAGTCCTAGGTTACAAACTGAACCCTCCAATGCAAGAACAAGATGCATTTCTTCCTTTAGGAAGTGCGATTGTCAGAAGAAAAAAAAGTTTCAGTTTTGTTTTTGCATGTGGGTGGGTATTCTGTTTGAAATAATTGTTTGGATACACTATATTTTTAATATGCTAGTTGTGATAATTTCATGCCAAGTAAAAATGTCCATAGTCATATTTTATGTTCCTAAAGTAACAGAATGACTTTCAATCTAGAAAAGACAAAAGAAATGCTAATATAGCATTTTTTCAATTTTTCCGAAAATTTCTGTTTTTTTCCGAGCTTCAAAATTTCCGGAAATTTTACATCTCTAACAGCTCCACAGACCTATTAGCAAGCAAGCCGCAGCTCAATGTTACAACAAAATCCTAATTAACCCATGCAAAGTACCAAACCTTGTTTGAAACAAATGGCACAAACTCACAGTACAAGTTACAGTCCACCTGAACTCACAGTACAAGTGGAATTGCAAACCCCCCCCCCCCCGTGATACAGCACTAGCAAAGTGTTATGCAACTGATTTGTTGTTTAATAAGGAGCTTGCTCTTTTAATGTAAAAGTTTTTGAAATCCAACTTTATTCTTCTAAGGCACTAGCCTTCAGATTCAATTAACATCTGTAATGCCCACTACACCTACCTTCTAAATCTTCATCTTCACCTTCTTCATCCTCTTCACCTGCATCTTCATCAGTATCACCTTCTTCCTCGCTGCCCGTATCGTCTGAGTCGCCGCTGTTTCCATCACTGCTTTCTTTTGAACGACGGGAGCAAAAGGACAGGGAAACGACAGATGTGAATGCTCACAACCATCCACTGTATGGTGCAAAGAATAAGTAAAGGGGAGCCAAGAACTAGAGATCCAACAGGAACGATAAACAGCGAAGGTATTCCCTGGCTGTATATGCGACTCTAAAGGAATAAATCAGCAGAAGTCTATGGGAGCTTCCTCTGTCCTCACCCTCCCAACTGATCCTGGTGAGTCTTTTGTGACGGG
>NW_015170943.1:93988-148912 GCF_001447785.1 Gekko japonicus
GGGGGGTGCCTTGGGGGGGGGGGTTCCCCCCGCCCCCCGGGGGGACTTGGCAAGCCTAGGCCTCAGGCAACCCTGGACAAAGTCCTATGAGGAAAGGCTGAAGGAACTGGGTCTGTTTAGCCTGGAGAGGAGACGATTGATGGGTGATATGACAGCTTCACGTATTTGAGGGGCTGTGTGATACAGAGAATGGAGCAGAGTTGTTTTCTGTTGCCTCAGAAGGTCGGGCCAAAACCAAAGGGGGTTGAAATGAAATCAAATTTCCTATTGGAAGCAGAGCTTACGACTATAAGGACGTCTTCATTAATTTTTTTAAAAAAATTTACTTCATTTATGCCTTCCTCTCCACTAGGGACCCAAAGTGCTCCTTCGTTTTGTCCTCACCACAACCCTCTGAGGTAGGTCAGACTGAGAGCGTGTGAGTGGCCCACTCAGGGCTCTTCTTGTAGCAGGAACTCCTTTGCATATTAGGCCACACCCCCTAATGTAGCCAATCCTCCAAGAGCTTACAGAGCTCTTCTTACATCTATCCATCCAGGGCTCTTTTTGTAGCAGGAACTCCTTTGCATCTTAGGCCACACACCCCTAATGTAGCCATTCCTCCAAGAGCTTACAGAGCTCTTCTTACAGGGGCTACTGTGAGCTCTTGGGAGGATTGGCTACATTAGGGGTGTGCCGCCTAATATGCAAAGGAGTTCCTGCTACAAAAAGAGCCCTGCACGGTCACCCAGCAAGCTTCCATGGCCACGAGGGGATTTGAACCTGGGTCTCCCAGATCCTAGTCCGACACTAACCACTACGGCTCTCAGGGGAGGAGAAAGGGAGAGGTTTCTACCTCTTATCGCTGCCGGGTAGCTCGCAAATGCATGGGTAATGATAAGTGAAACTTCAGTAAGCAAAACTCAGACTCGCCTGACTCTCCCCGGCCTGAGAGACGCCAGGTTGGCCGCTACTAGAGCCAGGGGCTTTGCAGTGGCGGCTCCACACTGGTGGAATGAGCTCCTGGATAACATCAGGGCCCTGCGGGACTTTTTACAGTTCCGCAGGGCCTGTAAAACGGAGCTCTTCCGCCAGGCTTTTGATTAGGAGCCGCCACTGACGAATGCGCCACCGGAACGTACCACGGCCCGCATGAAACATCGGTGGATATCGCCTTCCTCTGTATATTGAATGCCGCCATCATTCGTATTGTCCTTGTTAGAATTCTATGTTAGGTAATTGTTATTTATATTTTATTGTATTTACTGTTTTACTGCTTTTAATGCTTGTTCGCCGCCTTGAGCCAGTTCCCTGGCAAGGCGGGATACAAATTGAAAATAATAAATGAGAATAAGAATAAATAAATAAAACAAGCCATTGACAAATTCAGTTAGTAACTCATATTGTAGAATTGAACTTTTTAAGGAAGAGAAAGAGGAAGACAGCAAATATTTATTGCTTCATATGTATGTAAGCGATAAAAATCTCTCCAATATGCAACAGTATTAATAACATGGGAGCAATGTTCCCTCTAAGCTGTGGAGTCTTGTGAGCAAAAATTCTACTCTGTGAGCTACTGGCATTAAAGTTGTGAGCGAGCGATTTGGCTGCTGCATAAATTAGTTTGCTCTGGAGCCCTCCTTCCTGAGCTAAGACAAAAATCTGTGAGCCGGAGGCTAAAAAACTGTGAGCTAGCTCACACTAACTCAGCTTAGAGGGAACAGTGCATGGGAGTAGTTACCGGCTAAATATCAGGAGAAACTTCCTAACTGTGAGAGTGGTTGAGCAGTGGAAAGGTCTGCCTCGGGAGGTGGTGGATGCTCCTTCGCTTGGACGTTTTGAAGCACAGGCTGGACGACCATCCTTCGGGTATGTTGTACGGCTATCTTTCGGCTATGATCCTGCAGAGTGCAGGGGGTTGGACTAGATGACCTGCAAGTTCCCTTCCAACTCTAACATTCTATGATTCTATGCTGCCTTCTCCAAACGGGAGTCAGCACCACCATATCCAGTTTGAAAGGACCCAAATAAAAAGGCCTCTGCACGTGGTGCTGCTCTGGGAGGTAACCCAAGACTGAGGAAGCGTTTCCATAGACATTTCCAATCTTGCTTAGTGTGTGGCTGCTAATCTCCCCCAGGTCCAAGCATTAGAGGGGTTAAGAATGGAATGAAGTCGACACTTGGAGGCTACGAAGCTACTGGGAAGAGACCAGATACAACACCCAAGGCAGATTTCTCAAAGTACATACCAGTTTCTTGAAAAAGAGGAAGCAGGGGCCGCTAGAAGGATTTGCTTTACGCACTTTTGCTTACCTGCATCACTGAAAAGCAGTACATTTGTTTTTTTGACTTTGCCTACTGCAGCATTCTTATTTATGAGTTCGTCCTGACTGTCATCATCCATTGCGGGGCATCTGGAATTGGCTCCCTGCAAGAAGCAAGTTGAAAATAAATATTTGTGCAGAACACAGAATGCAGTGTCTGAACAAAGTAAAAATCCTGTAGCTGTAACCTGGGGGGGGAATTAAGAGTTACTGAGAACTTTTAGGAGAAATATGAAAGTGGAAACCAAGAATGTAGAGGTAGTAAAACCAAAAACGATACAATGAGAGTAGAAAATTGACGGACAGGTGTAAGGATTAGGCTTGCCAAGTCCCCCCGGGGGGCGGGGGACGCGGGGCACGCTGGGGGCGGGGCCATGGTCATCCGAGGGAAAACTCTATGGTTTTCCCTCGGATAGTCATGGCCCCGCCCTCAGCGTGCCCGGCGTCATCACGTCACTTCCGGGTGACGTGCGTGCGGCACGCGCTTTGCACGCGTGCGCACTCCAGCCGCCAGCCAGGAGTCCCCCGCTGCGGCTCAAAAAGCACTTGGCAACCCTAGTAAGGATACGTGGAACCACGGGCAATTGTTAAGGTTACAAGACTGGCTTACAGCCATACAGAAAATCCTCTTTTTCATATTGGCATTTGGATGGTACAGACTTCATACAGTTAACATCTAAAAGTTAAGAATTTAGCAATAAAGGTTCAAGTCATTACACAAACATTATTGGGACTAGAAATACTGGAATAATAGAATTAAAGTCCATCTCTTTTTTTAGACTGAGATTCCCTTGTCTTTAAATTCTTGGTCCTGTTCTACATAGTAGCAACCTTGAGAGGCGCACTTTCAAGCTTAGGAGACCTGGCCCATAAAGAAACTGAACAATATTGTCTTGTAAAGAAATTGGAATGAGACTTTCTATTGTGGCTCTTTGTTCCTGAGGAAGGACCAGAAGTCTGAAACACTGTATACTACCTAGGAAAAGTGTTGGATATCTACTTTGGACTTGATGCATTCTGTGGACTTCTATATTTCCTATGACGGATTTTATGTATCGGTTTATTGCTGATTACATATACGTTTCACTTTGCTGAAGTCTCTTTTTGTACATTTAAATTTGTTTGGCCAAAAATACTGGTCTCCCAAACGGTAAAGAAAACCATGTCAAATGCCTATAATGTTATGCAAATAGGCTGATAGTATAATGGTAAATATTCAACAAATTCCTAAACATTGACGTTTTTTAAATTTTGCTTTAAGTATCATTAAAAAAAATTATACAACTAAAAATAGAGAAGTCTCTATACAAGAGGAAAAATATGCCAGATGATCCCGAAAAGCTCTTTTCCTTATCAAACGTTTTAAAAACTCAAATTTAATAAGTTCTTTTCAGAAAAAGACCATGTGGCCTGGAGCACACTAGTTCAGTTAAAAATTAATTACGTGCTAAACCTGGCAACTGATCAGTGACATGGCACATTAAAATGTATTATTGAACTGTGGGGGTTTTTTGGAATGCTATTCTTAATGTAGCTCACCAAGTTTTGTTTTGTTTTTTTAAATTTTAAATGCTTTATTTGAACAAACATTTATAACAATAAACCTTTCAAACATAAAGTAAGCAGCAACAAGCGGTAAGGATCAAATCACAACAAAGGACCTTCTACATCATAGAAGAATTATTCTAACTTTTTAAACCTTAACCAATAAACAAGGTGTAGCTCACCGAGTTGACAATGTTTGTACTGCTTTGTAAAACATTTGAAAATTTTAATATTTTTTTTTTTAAAAAAGAAAAATGAATACAGGCCCGCATCACCACTTTCACTATATGACAGCTGGCAGGAGGATACAAATCAACGGAGGGGGGGAAGTCACAAGGCAAAAAGACAGCCACTGGCGAGAACGCCCCAAGAAATGTGACACCACAGTGACACAACCACGTACATGGAGGAGGGAAAGAAAAAACAACAACAACTAGGGGCAGATTAACCATTAAGCAGACTAAGCAGTGCTTAGGGCACCAGGGCCAAAGGGGGAACCACAAAGTTGGGAAAAGAAGAAGAGATTGGATTCATACCCCATGGCCCTTCACTACCCAAAGGTGTCTCAGAGCGGCTTACAAACTCCTTTCCCTTCCCCTCCCCACAACAGACACCCTGTGAGGTAGGTGGGGCTGAGAGAGCTCTGACAGAAACGGCTCCTTTTCAAGGACAGCTCTTATCAGAACTACGGCTTGCCCAAGGTCATCTAGCAGGCGCAAGTGGAGGAAGAGTGGGGAATCAAACCCGGGTCTCCCAGATTAGAGTCCGCGCACTTAACCACAACACCAAACTGGCTCTCTAATAAAAGGACTTCTGGATCAAAAGGTAAATCAACCACAGTTGTATGCTTTATATAACACTATTTTTTCCCAGTATAATTGAACATGCCTACAAGACCACCAACACTGAATAAAGGTGCCTTTCAAGGACAGCTCTTGTCAGAACTATGGCTTGCCCAAGGTCATCCAGCCAGGTGCAAGTGGAGGAGTGGGGTATCAAACCCGGCTCTCCCAGATTAGAGTCCGTGCACTTAACCACGACACCAAACTGGCTCTCTAATAAAAGGACTTCTGGATCAAAAGGTAAATCAACCACAGTTGTATGCTTTATATAACACTATTTTTTCCCAGTATAATTGAACATGCCTACAAGACCACCAACACTGAATAAAGGTGCCTTTCAAGGACAGCTCTTGTCAGAACTATGGCTTGCCCAAAGTCACCCAGCCAGGTGCAAGTGGAGGAGTGGGGTATCAAACCCGGCTCTCCCAGATTAGAGTCCGTGCACTTAACCACGACACCAAACTGGCTCTCTAATAAAAGGACTTCTGGTTCAAAAGGTAAATCAACCACAGTTGTATGCTTTATATAACACTATTTTCCCCAGTATAATTGAACATGCCTACAAGACCACCAACACTGAATAAAGGTGTCTTTCAAGGACAGCTCTTGTCAGAACTATGGCTTGCCCAAGGTCATCCAGCAGGCGCAAGTGGAGGAGTGGGGAATCAAACTCGGCTCTCTTAGATCAGAGTCCGCGCACTTAACCACGACAACACCAAACTTCACCAAAAAGGGTGAAAAGCTTCGTTTGCACAGTATACTGTGTTACCCTATGAATACATTTTTGTATTGCCGCAACCTGCACTGTATATCTGCTCGGACAGGTCGACCACTAAATTGGACTGGGTCATCACCAATGTTCCCTCTAAGCCAGTGGTGGTGAACCTATGGCACGGGTGCGAGAGGTGGCACTCAGAGCCCTCTCTGTGGGCACACGTGCCATCGCCCCAGCCAGGCCCAGACCATCATTAAAGTGTGGAATTCTCTGCCAAATAATTTTAAGTCAATGAAAGCATTTGGGATTGCGTTCCTTATTTTGTTTGGACCATCTTAAGTTAATGTACGAGTGGTTTTTTCTAAAGTAAAACCTCAGTATTCAGGTTAAATTGCCGTGTTGGCACTTCGCAATAAATAAGTGGGTTTTGGGTCGCAGCTTGGGCACTCGGTCTCTAAAAGGTTCGCCATCACTGCTCTAAGCTGCGGAGTCCTGTGAGCAAAAATTCTACTTGGTGAGCTGCTGGCATTAAAGTTCTGAGCGAGCCACTTGGCTCCGGCATCCATCCGTTTCCTCTGGAGCCCTCCTTCCTGAGCGGAGACAAAAAGGCGTGAGCTGGAGGCTAAAAAACTGTGAGCTAGCTCACACTCACTTAGCTTAGAGGGAACACTGGTCATCACAGTGCGGAAAAGGGGAGGGGGGCACCAAGACTGGTCAGTGTTCAGGGCACCACTGAGCCTTCATCCGCCCCTGACAACAACCCACCCAATACAGAAACGGCCGACGGTGCGTTCGGTTGCTAGCAGACGCCAGATTTTTTTTGGGGGGGGGGGGGGAGAACCCAGAAAGGGAACCAAACATAAAGATGAAAGAGATGGGAAATCCTCCCGAGCAATGGTCCCTCTAAGCTGTGGAGTCCTGTGAGCAAAAAATCTACTTTGTGAGCTACTGGCAATGTTCCCTCGCAGCTGCGGATTCGTGTGAGCAAAAATTTAACTTTGTGGGCTCCTGGCAATGTTCCCTCTAAGCTGCGGGTTCGTGTGAGCAAAAATTCAACTTTGTGAGCGACTGGCGTTACAGTTGTGAGCAAGTGACTTGGCTCCTGCATCAATCAGTTTGCTCTGGAGCCCCTCCTTCCTGAGCTAAGACAGAAATGTGTGAGCTGGAGGCTAAAAAACTGTGAGCTAGCTCACACGAACTCGGCTTAGAGGGAACACTGGCTACTGGTATTAAAGTTGTGAGCCAGGGATTTGGCTGCTGCATACATTGGTTTGCTCTGGAGCCCTCCCTTCCTGAGCTGAGACTAAAATGTGTGAGCCAGAGGCTAAAAAAACTGTGAGCTAGCTCACACTCACTCAGCTTAGAGGGAACACTGCTCCCGAGGCTCAGCAAGGGAGGGGGGGCACACACCCACGGACACCCACCCACACCCCACAAATGCATCTACAGGCACGGCGGTCCCATCCGCGGATTGAAGCTTCCCCCCCCCCATCCCCTTCTTTGGAGCACCGAGACTGTCCGGTTTTGCAGCACCTGTCAATGTTCCCTCTAAGCTGTTGAGACTTTTTTCCCCTCTCATTAACATTTTATTGGTAGGATTAAAACAATAAAACAAATATAACAATAAAAATATACATAAAGGTCATAAGAACAGTTATACATTCAAACCAACACACTAATTACAAAAAAAAAGTAAGCTTTAAAGAATGATACATTCTTCAATAAATCTTTGGACGAAGTAACTTATTTTAGCCTCAATTTGTAATTGATGCCCGTACAGCTTGTTGCTTTAGATACAACCAAGTGTCTTCTGCCCTCAAGAATATCTGTAGACATTCAATGATATATCTAACCATATTAAACATAAAGTACTACCCACAAATCAAGTTTTACCAAAGCCTACTTACTATACTTTAAGCTGTGGAGTCCTGTGAGCAAAAATTCTACTTTGTGATCAGCTGGCATTGAAGTTGTGAGCCAGCCATTTAGCTGCTGCATCAATCAGTTTGCTCTGGAGCCCTCCTCCTTCCTGAGCTGAGACGGAAAGGCGTGAGCCGGAGGCTAAGAAGCTGTCAACTAGCTCACACTCACTCAGCTTAGAGGGAACACTGCCAGTGGGCACGCATCCGCCTCCAGGCAGCCCCCGCCTTGCAAGGAGACGCCCGGAGGTCTCCACAGGCGCTGCAAACCCGCACGGGCTGATCCCAGCGGGCTCCCGTCCAGCCAGCCCGGTCCCTTCGCTGCCTCGAGCAGCCGACTCCAAGCCCATCAATCACTAAACGGCATGCAATGTTTCGGAGTAACAAGACAAATAGGATTACATGAACTTCAGAACTTCAGAACAGAAGGGTTAATAGTGATCTAAACCGGGGTGTTTTTGTTGTTTTTTATTTTTGCAGTTTCTTTATCGTTTTTATTTGAAATTGAGTTCAAACCCTTGACTATCAACCACTGCACGACATGCAATGTTTCGGAGTAATAAGACAAATAGGATTACATAAACTTCAGAACTTCAGAACAGAAGGGTTAATAGTGATCTAAACCGGGGTGTTTTTGTTGTTTTTTGTTTTTGCAGTTTCTTTATCATTTTTCTTTGAAATTGAGTGCAAACCATTGACTATCAATCACTAAACGGCATGCAATGTTTCGGAGTAACAAGACAAATAGGATTACATGAACTTCAGAACTTCAGAACAGAAGGGTTAATAGTGATCTAAACCGGGGTGTTTTTGTTGTTTTTTGTTTTTGCAGTCTCTTTATCATTTTTCTTTGAAATTGAGTGCAAACCATTGACTATCAACCACTGCACAACATGCAATGTTTTGGAGTAACAAGACAAATGGGATTACATGAATTTCAGAACAGAAGGGTTAATAGTGATCTAAACCGGGGTGTTTTTGTTGTTTTTTATTTTTGCAGTTTCTTTATCGTTTTTATTTGAAATTGAGTTCAAACCCTTGACTATCAACCACTGCACGACATGCAATGTTTCGGAGTAATAAGACAAATAGGATTACATAAACTTCAGAACTTCAGAACAGAAGGGTTAATAGTGATCTAAACCGGGGTGTTTTTGTTGTTTTTTATTTTTGCAGTTTCTTTATCGTTTTTATTTGAAATTGAGTTCAAACCCTTGACTATCAACCACTGCACGACATGCAATGTTTCGGAGTAATAAGACAAATAGGATTACATAAACTTCAGAACTTCAGAACAGAAGGGTTAATAGTGATCTAAACCGGGGTGTTTTTGTTGTTTTTTATTTTTGCAGTTTCTTTATCGTTTTTATTTGAAATTGAGTTCAAACCCTTGACTATCAACCACTGCACGACATGCAATGTTTCGGAGTAATAAGACAAATAGGATTACATAAACTTCAGAACTTCAGACGGGTTAATAGTGCAATTATGATGGGTAACTGGAATTTTGGTTCAGCAATAACTTGTGGTAGAGAATTTGTCACAAGGATGTATCATTTGTGAGTTGTCTGAGAGTACTGTATACCAACACTTGCAGGCAGGGGTCATTCCGTAGAAAAAGAGGTGCAGGAGCTCATTAGCATAACTTATTAGCATAACTTATTTGAATATGCCACACCCCCTGACAACACCGGAAGTGTGTCAGAAGGCAACACCCACCGCTCAGGCTCCACTGGACTGTTTTGGATTGCTAGCTATTGGCGGGGGACTACATGCAGATCTCAGAGGAGGGAGAGCTTGTACCTGAATAAAACTTGATCTTAAAGGTGCCACTGGACTCTTTTTTAGGGGGGGCTCTGCAACTTACCTGGCTGATTCTTGCTCTGACTGAGGGCTGCTGGGATCAGGGGGTGGGGCTTGTTGCATGTGCCCGCCCCCTGGGCTCTTTACTGCCGGAGCTCCGCTCCTGTGCGCTCCTGCAGGAAATGACCCCTCCAAATAGGATTACATAAACTCCAGAACAGAAGGGTTAATAGTGCAATTATGATGGGTAACTGGAATTTTGGTTCAGCTTAAACCGTGGTAGAGAATTTGTTACACGGATGTATTATTTGTGATTTGCCTGAGAGTACTGTATACTGACATGGACATGTATAGGAGCATGATCTTGGACATCCGGGGTCAGTTCGTGTGCTGTGTTGTCAATGATTCAGGAGTATAGCTTAGTTAAAGGTGAAGCCACGGTGCAGAGTTCGGATTTTGTGGCAGAGAATCATTTTCTGCCATGAATTGTAAGTATGGGAACCAGGTGTTTACGAATCTTGAGTGTGCTGTGCACGATGATGTTCTAGAGGTGTGTAAAACTGAAATCAGGAGCCCGGGGGTACTTATAAAAAGGATATATCCCAGTGCAACCATTCCTGCATTGCGTCTCTGCAATATCTGCATGCAGAGTTGTTTTTCAAAAAAAATGTTTAGGTTGTCTCTCTCTACAATAAGACACACGGAGGGGGAAGCAAACCTGACCCAAAAACTGGAATCAAGAACCAAAAGGGTAAGAAGAAAGTCTAGTGAAGGGCCAATATTAAAAACCTAGTTAAAACTTATAATATACAAGAATAGAAGTATTTATTAGAGCTGCGGTGGCTCAAGTGGTTAAGACGCTGAACTGCAGGCTGTGGAAGGGCAGTAGGTCAGCGGTTCAAGACCCGGGTGCCGCAAGACAGGGTGAGCTCCTGTCTCTAGTTCCAGCTCCTGCCAACCTAGCAGTTCGAAAGCAAGAAATTGCAAGTAGATAAATAGGGACCACTTCGGTGGGAAGGTAACAGCGTTCCGTGCGCCTTGGTGTTTAGTCAGTGCGGCCACATGACCATGGAAACGTCTTCGGACAGCGCTGGCTCTTCGGCTTTGAAACGGAGATGAGCACCGCAACCCTAGAGTCGGATTCGACTGGCTTTCGAGCAAGGGAACCTTTACCTTTACTATTAGAAAGACAGTTACAAACATACATACTATACATTTAAACTAGGTTTTTAATATTGGCCCTTCACTAGACTTTCTTCTCACCCTTTTGGTTCTTGATTCTTGCCTCTCTCCACAAACCTGCCTGATGCTTGCAAAATCAAAAATAGGTAAAAGCAAAACTTTACCAGATAGTAATGGAAACCCAGCATTAAGAACCGAGCCCAGTAAAAAAAACCCATGTCATGATCTGGGTTGTGCCACCAGAGGCCTACTAGGCCCAGGGAGCCTGGCTAGCAGTAGGGGAGGCTGGGCCTACAACTTGCAGAAGCCCCTGAGAGGTTTTGGAGCCAAAATTGACCAATAGGGAAGAAGAGGGCTGGGGAACAAAAGGGCTGGTGCCAGAGCAGAAGCTGTTCTTCTTCCCAGAGGGCAGAGCCAGAAGGAAGGCTGCTGCAGGAAGAAACCCTCATCCTGAGGGAAGGGTGAGTAGTCTAAGGCCACTGCAGATAGTGAGCTAGGGACAGTATATTTAGATGCATAAGGGCATTTGATTTCTTTTCATCCACTTACTGTTATTATTCTGCACCTTGTTGTTTGACCTCCTATAAAGTAAACTATTTTCGTTGTTCACTCTGCCTGGTCCTCATACCTATTATTCGGCCTAAGGGTCTTTGGAGGGTACTCTGGGCCTTCTCAAGGTATCCTAAATCCAGAGTGGTGACAATGTCGGGTGACATCCCTCCTGAGCCATGACATGGTGGCAGCAGTGGGATGAACTAATTTTGGACCCTGGTGAGGCAGAGTGCCATTTGGCCTTGGCAGAATTTTTTTATTTTTGCTTTTGGGCTTAAGGAAGCCCCATTGTTTTAAGGTGCCTACAAGACCAACTTAGGGTCTTGTAAGGTGTGGTGAAAAGGATTTCTTTACGTTCTAGCTGTTGAGTCAACCGGATAGTGAGGCAGAGTTAGATAGTGCATGTTCCTCCAATCTGGGAAAGAAAAGTCAGAGGACACACCTGTTGCCAGATGCAAGACCCGAATAGGGACTCCAGGTCTCATGTCAGTGGAGGACACATCAGAGAAAGCAATGGCAACCCCAAGTGAAGAGACCTTTCGTCTCCAGCTGCAACTTAAGCAGGCAGTGCTTGAGGTAGAGAAAGCACGACTACAGAAAGAGGAGAGAGAGACTGCAGCTTGGCTGGAGATGGAAAGGCAGAAAGAGGAGTCTGCAGCTAGGATGGAATTAGAGTGAGAGAAAATGAGGCTGGTGCATGAGCTTCAGATGGCTAAGTTAGAAAAGGGCCAACCTCCTACAGATGCCATGGTGAGAGAGGACTGTCAGAAGTACCCCTGGTTCAAGGAAGGGGAAGACATTGAGGCCTTCCTGCAGAATTTTGAACAAGTCTGTATTGATTACAAGGTTCCCCCAGAGCTGTATATGGAAAAGCTGAGACTGCAGTTGAGTGGTGTCCTAGCTTCAGTGTCTGGGCAGATGGAGGGCAGAGGTACCGCACTACTCTGGACTGGCATAAAAGGGAGTTCCCTAAGTGATCTCCCCAACCCAGAAAGCAGCCAGAAATAAAAGGACCACCATCTCAGGAGCAGAAACCTGTCTCCCCAAGTGCTGATGTGAAGTCGCCAACAGCGGAGAGGAAAGCACCAAGGTGTTTTTCGTGCAACAAGTTGGGACGCCTTAAAAAGCAGTGCCCTAAGGCAAGTACCCCCTCATACCACATGATGCCAGTGGGCCCCCCACCCCACTCCTCCTGAGTTCAATTCAGAATGGATTCCTCGGTGCCACCGTATGGAAGTCACTGTGGATGGGCGTAGTGTTGCAGCCTGGCAAGACACCGGCTTCCTGTTGTCCACTGTCCACCGCTCTCTTGTGGATCCTAAATACCTCATCCTGGGTGAAGAAAGCTGGGTGCAGCACCTGCAGGATGCCAACGGGATTGCCCTCCCGGTGGCCAGGATACCTATCGAATATGAAGGCTGGAGTGGATCGTGGAAGGTAGCTGTGCACGATTATACCCCGGTAGCCATGTTTGTGGGGGAAGATTTAGCATAGCAGATGACTGTGGAACCCAGAGTCCATGAACCTGAGATGGCAGAAAAAGAGGCCAATACAGAGGAAGATGTCTACCTGCAGTTCTTAAAGGACTTTGAAGATTTTTTTGAGCAACCCAGGCAGCAAATCGGAGCTAGGTTAAGAGAAGAGAGCAACTAGCCCTGTCTTTCGGGGGGAGTGTTTCATCTTCTCCTGTATTCTTTCTCCCTCCCCTCTAGGATTCTCTAAGCAGAGAATCTCCTGGACCACCCTGGCATCGTGGTTTAGGTAAAGGTTTCCCTCGCTCGAAAGCTAGTCGAATCCGACTCTAGGGTTGCGGTGCTCATCTCTGTTCCCAAGCCAAAGAGTCAGTGATGTCCGAAGATGTTTCTGTGGTCATGTGGCCAGCATGACTAGATGCCAAGGCGCATGGAACACTGTTACCTTCCCACCGAAGCTGTACCTATTTATCTACTTGCAATTTCTTGCTTTCAAACTGCTAGATTGGCAGGAGCTGGAACTAGAGACAGGAGCTCACCCTGTCTTGCGGCACCCGGGTCTTGAACCGCTGAACTACTGACCTTTCGGCCTGCAGTTCAGTGTCTTAACCCCCCCGCTCAAAAAAAACCTTCAAGAGTCTGTACTGTTGTCCTCTTGCCTCCTATCAACATGCATACCAGTGCCCTTTCCTGCTGTCTGCTTGTTTTTAAATAAAACAAGATTCATAATCAGTTTTCCAGATCAAGTGACCTTGATCCACTATTAATGATTATTAATATTAAGATAAAATAATTCGCAGTCACTTGGAGTCCGCACGTCCATGCCCTTTCACTCCACCATCTCCCTTGAGTAATTCATCCCATTACTTCACCTTGCAAAGCTGACTGCGCCGGGATCCCTGTAACGGAAGTTAATTGAAAGGTCAGGTGATCACTTCCTGGGGTCTGTGTCAGGTCTCACGAATTCAACGTAGTCACTCTTATAGAAAGGATAACTTCTATTGATAGACATGAGTCACTGAACAGCTTCTCTGTCCAGAATAACCAAGAACCCCGGGGAGGGGAAACATAAAGCAAATTCAAAATGGTTACAGCCAATGGTTATAATTCCCGCTCAAGCCAAAAGCCTCTTTTGCGCGGCTATTTTCCTGGGATACAAACGGCCAGGTTGTTTTTACTACAAAGCAGTTCTCACAGATTCATCTCATTAAAATGAAGCACAGAATACTCCACTCCAACACCTGTGACCTTGGGATAGATAACATAGCAGTAAATAACTTCTTGCAAGCAGGCAGTGTCTAGGCATGCGCATGGATGTGGAAGCGCTGGTCAGTGAGGAGGGGGGAACATCAAGTGCAGTATAATTGACAGCATACAGAAAACATGATCAGAACCCACAATATCATTTGGCAGCTTGCTGACAGTCTGGCATCTACACAACTGCCAATGTTTGGTCTCAATGCTGAGTAAATTCGAGGCAAGTGAATCTCCCTTATGAATACGGTCCAATGGAACCATGAATGCTACCAAAACTTTATTCCAGGATAAGTTTACAGCAGCAGGTCAAATATGGGGCAGTAGCTCCTCACTTAGGCAGACCTCTCTCCATACAACAGACCTGCGGGGAAAACAAGGTGGCAAGAAGGTGGTGAAATAATTGTGTAAAATCTTCTATATAGCTAATTCTCAACATGGCCCACTGCGTGCGGATCCTTAATTCCGCAGATTGGGGACACGTGTATGGAAAAGCGATTATCCTGCACACGCGGGCCACTTCCGGGTGTACAGAAAAATCTAAAAACTGTAAAAAATATATGTGGGGGAGGTTAAAAATGCCCAAAAAGTAAATCAGCGTTCACTGCACCTGGGCAGGAAACGGACTTACCGAGGCAGAGGAGGAGCTTTCTCTCCCCCTCCCTCCCCTCCCGTAGTTTTTCTGATTGCCTTGAGTTCTCCCCCCATGGCCACGCCCCCTCCACCAAACGCTCAAGCCTGCAGCAGCCAACCGCAAGCTCTACCGTGGCAATTTTAAAAGTGCTTTAGGCTTTCAGCTCCCTTCACTCAGCTCAGGTGGCTTCTTCCACTTTCCATGCAATTGCAAGAAGAAAGCGCACACTTACACCAAAAAAGGGGGGTGGGGGATCCAGCAGAAAAGAAACACATCTTTTGATTTCGCCCTTTGGAGCAGGCGAGAGAAGTTCCCAGTGCAGCCTCCGCTCTTTCCTCTTTCCCCGCCTCCTCCCCAGCCAGTTGGTTTTATGGTTTACTGTTACAGGGAAAAGAACATCCTGTCATATTATATAAATGTGTAGTGGTCTGGCAATGTTCTATGCGCAGCAAAATGAGTTGGCTGCAGGAACTGCCCATCACAAGGTGTCCCTCGATTGGCTGCGTTCCCTTCCACCGTGGCGTCAGTCCCGCCCACAGACCTGCTGCCCAGCATCTCGCCTTCTGTGCGGGGCCGTCGGCCAGGATGGATGCTCTGGTGTCCACTCTGGCGGGGAGCCAGGAGGACGGGCCCGCCTGGCCTCCGCACAGCCTGGTCGCTCCCTCCGGCCCTGGCACTGAGACTGCTGGGAGGCCTCCGAGAGGGGAGGGTGCCATGGGGCACCTTCGCCCAACTCCCACAGCTGGCTGGGAGGCTTCTGGGAGGGGCGGGTGCCCTCTCTGTTTCCAATTAATTAGCCCGTTTTTGATCCACAAAAGGACTTGTCCTTTTATCCCATGATTTTTGAACTTACTTAGGAGCCTTTGATGAGGAACTTTATGGAAAGGTTTCTGGAAGTCAAGGTAAACAACATCTATTGGGTCCCCCGTGTCCACATGTCTGTTCACCCCCTCAAAGAACACTAACAGGTTAGTGAGACAAGATCTCCCTTTACAGAACCCATGCTAAGTCTGCCTCAAAAGTTTTTGTTCATCAATGTGCCTACTAATTCTTTCCTTAATAACAGTTTCCACCAACTTATCCGGCATCGATGTCAGGCTGACATGGGGTCCAAACTGGCACAGACAGACCAGAGAGAGATCTTGGAATTGTAGTAGATAACTCACTGAAAATGTCAAGACAGTGTGTGACTGCAATAAAAAAGGCCAACGCTATGCTGGGGATTATTAGGAAGGGAACTGAAAACAAATCAGCCAGTATCATAATGCCCCTGTATAAATCAATAGTGTGACCTCATTTGGAGTACTGTGTACAGTTCTGGTCGCCACACCTCAAAAAGGATATTATAGCATTGGGAAAAGGGCAGAAAAGGGCAACTAGAATGATAAAAGGGTTGGAACACTTTCCCTATGAAGAAAGGTGAAAGTGCTTGGGGCTCTTTAGCTTGGAGAAACGACGGCTGAAGGGGGAACATGATCGAGGTTTACACGGTTATGCATGGGAGACGGGATAGAAAGAGTACTGGTGGGCACTCCATGAAATTGCTGAACGGTCGGGTTAGAATGGAGAGATGGAAGTCCTTCTTCACCCAAAGAGTGATGGAATTCACTGCCACAGGAGGTGGTGGCGGCTACAAGCATGGACAGCTTCAAGAGGGAATTAGATAAGCATATGGAGCAGAAGTCCATCAGTGGCTATTAGCCACAAGGTATAGATAGGAACTCTCAGCCTGGGTCAAGAGATGCTCTGTATTCTTGGTGCTTGGGGTGGGGGGGGCAACAGTGGGAGGGCTCCTAGTGTCCTGGCCTCACTGATGGACCTCCTGATGGCACCTGGTATTTCTGGCCACTGTGTGACACAGAGTGTTGGACTGGATGGGCCACTTATGTTCTTACGTCCAGTGACCTGAACTGTACACAGTATTCCAAATGAGGCTGGACCATAGATCTATACAGGGCATTACAAAATCGGTTGCTTTATTCTCAGTCCCTCCCTAATAATCCCTAACGTAAATCTGCTAGCCTTTCATGGGCCAGAAGGTTCCTGTTTGTTTCTCCAGATCCTGTTTGGTGTCGTGGTGAAGTGCGCGGACTCTAATCTGGGAGAACTCCTCCACTTGCACCTGGCTGGATGGCCTTGGGCAAGCCGTAGTTCTGAGAAGAGCTGTCCTTGAAAAAGAGCAGTTTCTGTCAGAGCTCTCTCAGCCCCACCTACCTCACAGGGTGTCTGTTGTTTGTAAGCCGCTCTGAGACACCTTCGGGTAGTGAAGGGCGGGGTATAAATCCAATCTCTTCTTATTATTATTATGAACCACTGTGTGGGGTAACCAAAGAGATGGCTCATCTGGATTTGCTCCCAGGAACCCTGGTGCTTTGGCCATACGTCGTCCCTAAAAAGGGTTTGCAGGGAAAGGGACTTAAGCTTCCCATCCCAGCTACCTCCAGCATGTTCGTAAGCAGGGTCTACTCAGAAGAGTCATGGTCTTTCTATGAGCATATGGAACAGCTTTAGCATTCATTCTCATCAGCTCCCAAAGGACTTAACAAGGACTTCAGATTCTTCAGCTGTTCAGTGGCAGCTCTCCAGGGTCTCAGGCGGAGCTTTTCCCAAGCTATGCTGCCTTTTGACAGCAGATGTCAAGGAATGAACTCTGCACATGCTCAAGGATGCTCCGGTTTGTTTATGTTTCTGAGGCGACCAGATACAAAGGAAGGCGCCACTTCTATACATTGTGCTGCCCGGTGCACACATTTAGTCAGAAACTGAAACATATACAAAATAGCAGAAAAGGAACCTGGACAGGTGCAACTGGTTGTGCATGGGTGAGAGGAGATGCACATGCTGCAGATTATGTTTAAAATCTCCAGGAAATAATCCATCTCTTTTACAAGGCTATGCATCTGCAGGTGAGAAATGTCCACTCCTGCAACTCAAGTTGAAAATGATTTTGGTTTGAAGATAGGGAAATCCCAGAGTTTTTCACTCTATTGTATGAAATCAGACATCACAAATATAAGCTTTATTTAAAAAAAAAAAACCAAGCCACATGTTAATGTTATTTATGACATAGTATCACTGCCACATATTTTAATGAGTGTATAATAAACCAAGGGAAAAGACGCAAGTCCCTTCAGATACATATAGTCAGGGCTATTTTTGGGCAGGAACGCACAGGAACAGAGTTCCGGCTGGCTCCTTAGTTGGCCACACCCAGCAGGAACTCATTAGCATAATAGGCCACACCCAACAGCAGAAACTCATTAGAATTGGGGTGTGTGGCCTAACATGCAAAGGAGTTCCTGCTACAAAAAAAGCCCTGGGTTTTGACAAGGTAAACAGAATAAAAAGCAAAAGGTGGGTGTGGCGAGATGACCACACTTCTGGTAACATGGGGGGTGTAGCCTAATATGCTAATGACTGTCTGCTGCTGGGTGTGGCCTATTATGCTAATGAGTTCCTCCTGGGCTTTTTCTACAAAAAGAGCCCTGCATATAGTCCTGCCTCTCTCTGCCTCTGAAGGGGATTCTTTAATTTTTTATTTAATTTTTATTTATTAAATTTTTATCCCGCCCTCCCGGCCAAGGCCGGCTCAAGGCGGCTTACAAAAAATTCACATAAAACATCATAGTAGAATCACATACATTTGTTTCCTTGAAGTAAAACCTGGGGGAAACCCTTAATTGTCCGGATCCTGCACTTTCCTGCTGCTTTCATTAGGGTTTCAAATCTAAGCACTCCTATGGGGCAATAACAGAACTAAGTATTGTGCTGCCCCTTCCGCGACTGAGTTTAATTCTGTGTGTGCGTGTTATAGTTGTTACCATGGTGAGCCTGTAGCCTAAAAAGCAGACAACAGGGTAGATAAAAGCCATTCTCACCAGCCCAATGCCTGAATTTTACAAGTGGCAATACAACCTTTCTGCCACAAGAGGTCTCTGCTGTACCCATTAAGGCGGCCACACCCTGCGGTCTAATGAGAGCGAGCCGTGCGTGTTAAACCCGGTTGAGCGAACGGACAGAACTGCGTGCCAGTATTCTCTTGCTAAAAAAAAAATTCCGCTCGGATTAGAAAGATTACAGCCAACGCGAACGCAAGGGCTACAAGTATGGGTGCTGCTCCGAGTAACGAAACGTGATGAAATCCAAAAAATCGGCCTCAGAACACAAGGAACCAAGCACCAAGCTGGGAAACGTTAAAAACATTTCCACCGCATTAAAAGCATCGTTATTTTAGTAGGGGATATAACACAGATCGCCGATTTGAGTTGCAGGGATCAGACGAGGCAGAAGGAACGGAATCCTTTAAATCCTAAAACTTAAGTTGGATGGTTTACATACTGAAATATTTCTGTACCACCAAATCCTCATTTCCAGCTCCAGGTTTTTTCTGCACAAGTAACAGCCTCCCCCCCTTTTCCCGTTGTTCCATAGAGGGGTTTAAAAGACAGTTTGCTGACATGACGATTATATGATGTGACATGCAAGGTTGGCACTTGCAGTGTTTTTCAAAGGTGCATAATTATGGATTCCCCCAAGGCAAATTTTAAGAAAGCGGGTTAGGTGTATGATTCCAGGATTCAGCCTGAAAACCTAAGAACACTTTCCTAGGAATAAGTCCCAATGAATACTGTGGGATTTACTTCCAAGCAGGGGTCATTTCCTGCAGGAGCGCACAGGAGCACATCTCCAGCAGTAAAGAGCCCAGGGGGCGGGCACATGCAACAAGCCCCACCCCCTACTCCCAGCAGCCCTCAGTCAGAGCAAGAAGCAGCCAGGTAAGCTACAGAGCCCCCCCCAAAAAAACAGTCCAGTGGCACCTTTAAGACCAGGTTTTATTCAGGCACAAGCTCTCCCTCCTCTGTGAGGGCAGATCTGTGCCCCCCCCCCCATAGCTAGCTAACCAAAACAGTCCAGTGGAGCCTGAGCGTGGGTGTTGCCTTCTGACACACTTCCAGTGATGTCAGGGGGTGTGGCACATGCAAATAAGTTATGCTAATGAGCTCCTGCACCTCTTTTTCTATGAAATGACCCCTGCTTCCAAGTAGATCTGTTTAGGCTTGTTCTATCAATGTAATTGAGCACATTGTCAGGCCACCAGGCGTTGTTCTTTTCTGGCAGGGTTCCTGTTTAATATCTAAGTGACAAGCAGATATCCAGCAGGTTAAGGTTTGACCAGGATGCAGGGTCTGCTTGATTTCTGCATGCTGTGTACACCTGGGAAGAAGGAAAAAACCCACAGGCAACTGTAGCTACCTTCTTGTAGGTCTCATCCCATTTAACAGCACGTCAGCACTATCAGAGCACTCACCTGTGAATCTGGGTCCGGCGAACACTGAGCAAGCATAAGAGAATGGAAGATGAACACTGTGTCCGGCGAACACTGAGCAAGCATAAGAGAATGGGCTCCCACACTCAGCCCACTTAATCCAGTTGCATCTGCGTCTTCCCTGGCCTTTTGGTAGGACCTGATTTCCCTAGACTCCAATTTTCCTTATACATAAATTTAAGAACAATGTAAGAAGCTGTGGTGACTCAAGTGGTTAAGACGTTGAACTGCAGGCTGTGCAAGGTCGGTAGTTCAGCAGTTCGAGACCCGAGTGTGCCGCATGACGGAGTGAGCTCCTGTCTCTAGGTCCAGCTCCTGCCAACCTAGCCGTTCGAAAGCAAGAAATTGCAAGCAGATAAATAGGTACCGCTTTGGTGGGAAGGTCACAGCGTTCCGTGCGCCTCAGCGTCTAGTCATGCCAGCCACATGACCACGGAAACATCTTCGGACAGCGCTGTCTCTTCGGCTTGGAAACGGAGATGAGCACCGCAACCCTAGAGTCAGATTCGACTGGCTTTCGAGCAAGGGCTTTACTTAAGAACATAATAGGGATAGATAGTATGTAGCTTTCAACTTACAGAGCAATCGTAAGCAGCGACATCCTTCTAAACCCATTGAGTTCAACGGATGCAGAAGGATGTACCTGTGCTTAAGAAGGCAGACTATCAGGACTCCAGGGGGCGCTTGGAGAAAATGGCTGCTTGAACCCTGTGCTCCACCACTCCCCCCCTTTTTATTACCCTAGCTGAGTGATCATACAGTTTCGGAAGACACAAAATACATGGAGAAAAAAGACAAAAAAATCCCGCATCCAAATCTTTAAAAATCGCTGAGAGAAAAAGTCCCAGTGAGACAACAACAGCAGTTAACAGTATCGGACTCCCAGGCCTCAGAAACAGGTAAAATGGCAGTGGGAGGTCTTGGAGCCGAAAACGCGGCAATCCCAATCACGAAAGCTGATTTAGCATTAGAACTAAACACAGCTCTACAAATCCTTAAAATAAAGGTAAAGGTTCCCTTGCTCGAAAGCCAGTCGAATCCGACTCTAGGGTTGCGGTGCTCATCTCCGTTTCAAAGCGGAAGAGCCAGCGCTGTCCGAAGACATTTCCGTGGTCACGTGGCCGGCATGACTAAACACCAAGGCGCACGGAATGCTGTTACCTTCCCACTGAAGTGGTACCTATTTATCTACTTGCAATTTCTTGCTTTCGAACTGCTAGGTTGGCAGGAGCTGGAACTATAGACGGGAGCTCACTCCATCATGCGGCACACTCGGGTCTCGAACTGCTGAACTACCGACCTTCAGCGTCTTAACCACTAAAGCCACTGTAGAAACCACTTTTTTAGATAAGATCTCATCTCTGATTAAGCCACTGCATGAGCAGCTGGACGTTATACAGAAAAATCTAACAGAGACAAGAAACGTGGCTGAGGGGGCGATGCAAACTGCCAGAGAAAACCAGGCCGAAATACAACAAATACAAGAGACAGAAGACTTACTAGCCGAACGAACCCTACGCCTAGATATGTCTTAAAGGCAGAATAATCTCAAATTACGTGGTCTGGGAGAGAAAGTGGCAGATAAAGAAGACTTAACAGTGCACTTGTCAGAGTGGTTGCTTCAGCAAGTCGGGGCTGAACAGGACGTTTCTACAGCCCTCACCAAAGCATTCAAGCTTGGATCCCCAGCTTTATTGAAATCAAAACCTTCCAGGGATGTACTTATCACAGTTATGGACTTTCGTTACAAAAATAAAACATTGCAAGTGGCAAGGAAAAAAGGAGGACTTACGTACAAGAATACAACAATTGAAGTCTACCCAGATCTCCCTAAAGAGGCATTACAAAAAAGGCGGGAACTTAAAACCATTATGAGCTGCTTGATAGAAGCTGGAATTAAATACATTTGGGCAACGCCTCTCGTGCTACAATTTTCACTCAAGGGAAAATCACACCGAATTTCCAATTCTGAAGATGGCCACAAACGTCTTAGAAAAATAGAACTGGACATCCCCGATGGACTTCAACAAGGGAACACAAAAACGGAGACACTCTTCTTCCCCTTCACCCCCACCGGATCTGAGGAGGTCAGGGGCAGCTTCGTGAGACAGTTGTTGAATTTTTCACTCTCTTGTTTATAAGGAAGCAAATTGAAGCAGTTCTGCATTAGTTCATGTACACTGTTTGAAGGTAGTACGTTTTAAGGTCTGATCTCATGCTAGATGCTTGTATATGATGCACAACAAGTTATTATCAATTGTAAAAGCCTCCAGTAGGGGAATAGACAGTACCGGAACGGCAGTTTATTTAGATTACATGAAACAACTAAGCAGAAAGATTGTGTGTGCTTGCTAATGGCTAGATGGAAAGGTTAAGTCAATAAGTTGTGTTTTTATATCCACACACAATTGGGCAGACAACTGCAGAAACGCTATACTTTCTGATGATGTTATAAGGATGTTTAGTCTCGGCACAGAGAGAAAAGGCAGGAGGCGTGCCTTGGATGAAAGATAATACTTTGCAAAGGGTAATTTCGTTTATGCTTTATCAATTGTATTCTGAAGGGTTTGTATGTTTAAGTTGCTTTGGGGGTGGTGAAAGATAATACTTTGCAAAGGGTAATTTCGTTTATGCTTTATCAATTGTATTCTGAAGGGTTTGTATGTTTAAGTTGCTGGGGGGGTGGATTGCTTGGGGGGGTTCAGCTTGGGTCTTTTTATATATACAGCTCTTTAGGTATATAGCTGGGCCAGCCTATATAATTAGGTGACATCCCAGCCTTCCATACATTTTTCTGTAGTGTGGGAGCTCTTAGAGCTATTAAATAAGTTTGACACTGATTTTACAATTCATTGATTACTGATATCTCATTGATCGGGGTTAAGATTAATTAATTATTTGTACTTCATTGATTGGGATTGAAATTAATTAACTATTTGTAATTCATTGATTGGGGTTGAAAGTAATTAATTGTTTGTAATTAATTGAGTGAGGTCAAGTTTAATTAATTGTTTGCACCTCACAGATTGTTTTTACACTGCTTTGATTAATTGCACTGTACTGATTGTTTCACGTTCTGAATCAAATTTAACATAGGAACATTGTAAAGCACATCAACTCACATCACTGTAGTTAGCTGTTCAGAGTTCCAATGATATTATTTTAGCAACAGTGTTGAAGTAGAGAGACACAAACCAAAGAGACTTTATACAGGGAAAGACAAAACTAAATTTTATAGGTCTTCACACCATTTTATTTTTGAACAACTTCTCTCTCTTCAGGGTACACAGAGGCTGGTATTATCAAACACCATCAAACACCCTTGGCTTTTTGACTGGAAGCACTATACACCTATTGTAATACTGATTAATACAGCCCTACCAGTAGTCCACTGTAGATATATGGTGGCATCTAGTGGTAGCAAGTTAAAGAGGACCGGTTAGATCTTAATCACACAGTAAACCCAAGAGCCAGGTATAGAATTCTTACAGAGGAAACAAAAATAATACATTTTTCATAGTGAAGGATAGGTCAGCTTATGCTACATATAGGTGCACAAACAAAAGACAACTTAAGTCTTAAATTTACAAACGTAGTGAGGACTTTTAGACTGGGACAAACCTCTGAAAAACCAAACTTCTTGTCAGATCCGTACTTTGACACACTTTGTGTTCAGAGTCTTTATACTATTATTCTCAACGTGACATAATGGCAGCTAGCACTAAAATTATCTCATCGAATGTTCGTGGCTTACATAATGCTATAAAAAGAAAATGCATTATTTCCACCATCCTAAAACAAAATCCAGGCGTTGTTCTGTTGCAAGAGACACACCTCAGAAAGACAGACACCACTGTATTCAAATCAGTTAAATTTCAATCTCAATATCTTGCCTTAGGAAATTCAAAGTCTTGAGGAGTGACAATCCTTATTGCTCAACATGCCCGCTTCACATTTACCTCTAAAATGCAGGACTTGGGTGGCAGATACATCTTTATTAAAGGAAAACTTGAGGAGCGTTCAGTCACTATAGCCTCTATTTATGCTCCGAATAAAGGTCAAATTGGCTTTATCAGAGAGACTCTGGGGAAACTAACACAATTTGCTGAAGGAGACATAATCGTAGGTGGGGACCTCAATATTATTATTGACAATACCCTTGATAGATCGCATCATAACCCCACTGATAGAAAATCTAAACGAAGGTACACTAATCTAGCTTCAATATTGACAGACCATAATCTGCTTGATTGATGGCGTATAATGCATCCATATGCTCGGGATTACACATATTTCTCGACGGTGCATAACATGCACACTAAGATTGATTTTATTTTAATTTCACCAAACCTGTTAGATAGGGTATTAGACACCTCCATTGTCCCGTCCCAGTGGTCAGACCATGCGTGGACCGAATGCATGATTTCACAGGCAGACCAAACAAAATCGCAGAGACAATGGGCTTTAAACACGTTTTTATTGGGAAATCCAGAATTTAGGAAGGGAATAGAGCAAGACATTAAGCTATACTTCCAAGAAAATGACACGAATGAGGTTTCCCCGAGCACATGTTGGGATGCTCTGAAGCCTGTATTGCGGGGTAGACTCATTTCCAAGATTTCTTTCCTAAAAAGACAAAGACAACAGACAGAAACAGATCTTCTGGGAAAAATTAAATCTTTAGAGCAAAGACACAAAGAAATTGGCTCTAAGCAGGTTCTAAACCAACTGACACTAGAAAGAAAAGCCCTAAGCATGCTGGAAATATCTAAAATTAAAAAACAACTAATGTTTACAAAGCAAAAGTATTGGGTGAAGTCGCGTAGGTCACTAAACCTTTTAGCACACAAGGTTAAAGAACTTAAAACATCCAAGCAAATTAAAGCCTTAAAGAATACAAATGGAGACGTAGTCACGAAAAACACAGAAATATTAGCTGCTTTAGAAGAATATTATAAAGGGTTATATAAATTATCACCTGTGAGTACTGATATACTCTGCGAGGCCATGGTCGGATTCCCTATACATACCAAATTAGAAGATACTCATAGGCTGGTCATGGAAGATCCTATAACAGAGAAAGAAATTTTAGACACCATAAAATTACTGAAAAACAAAAAAGAACCAGGACCGGATGATTTCCCATCCGAGTTCTATAAAGTATTTGCGACACAGCTCTTTGAACCATTAATGAAAACATTCAATCACGTTTTAGACTCAGGTACTATCCCCACATCATGGAAACAGGCGACCACAGTAGTCATACCTAAGAAGAGTGGTGATTTGACAAGTCCCAAGTCATACAGACCTATTTTGTTATTGAACCAAGACATGAAAATATTCACATCAATTTTGGCTAAGAGAATGAACATCTTTATTTCACAATATATACCTACCGACCAGGTAGGCTTTATACCCCATAGAGACCTTGCAGATAACACCTTGATAACGTTAAATCTCTTTAAACATAGTAATGACCTTAAAAAACCCACAGCCTTTCTCTCTTTAGACATAGAGAAGGCCTTCGATACGGTGGAGTTTTCGTATCTCTTTAAGGTACTCAAAAACATGTGTTTTGGGCCCAAACTACTGCAAGCTATAGAAGGTCTGTACGCCAACCCAACTACCAATATTAAGTCCAATGGGTCATTATCAGCCACTATAAATCTTAAAAGAGGCATAAGACAAGGGTGCCCGTTGTCACCATTGTTGTTCGCCACGGCGATTGAACCGCTAGCACACGCCATTAGGATGAACCATCAAATCGAGGGAATCAAAATCAAAAATATGGAATATAAAATATCGCTGTTTGCAGACGATATGCTGCTTTATGTTACTAATCCTCTGCAGTCCATTCCTACACTACTGCGCACGCTAACATCGTTTGGAGAGGTATCAGGGCTGCGCATTAATAATTCCAAATCGCAAATACTCCCAATTCGTATTTCTGAAACGGGGCAATCCCTTCTCAAACAGCAGTTTCAATTTAGTTGGGTCTCTGATTGCTTAACTTATTTGGGAATAAAAATTCCATTAGACTTATCTAAGCTAATGCACCATAATCACAACACAATGTACAAGGAAATTCATAATACTATTTCCAAATGGGAAAGACTAAACCTAACCTGGCTTGACAAATTTAATTTAATAAAATTGTTTCTCTTACCAAATTTTTTTATTTCTGTTTAGAACCATCCCCATTGCTATCCCAATATCAACACTTAAAAATGGCAAGATTCTTTATTGAAATTTTTGTGGGGGGGACGCAAAGCTAGGATCGGGTTCCACATCCTGAGGAAATCTCGATCCCAAGGGGGATTCGGATTTCCTGACTTGACAACATACCATACGGCAACTCTCCTGACAAATATCATTAAAACACATCTCAGCCTGATTGGGTCAAACTATGCTCTGATCTTATTCATCCACACTCGATAGGCTCCATACTTTGGGATAAGAAAACTAACCCTTCAGCTACTAAATCACTTAATGAGTTAGAAAATTTTACTTACCTGAGGTGTCGAGGTACTCCACGTTTACACATCAAACATGGTTTGCGGAGATGTGCGATCCTACCCTTCTCAAAATGTGGAAAATGGCAGGGCTTTCAAGCTTTGGTGATGTTGCATCTAAAAAGGGTCTGTTTCAGAAAAACAAAATTGAGAAAGCTTTAGGGAAAACAATATCTGAAACTGCAACATGCTACAAGTCAAATCAAACTTACATCCATACTGTCTCAACCACACACAGAATTAGAAATGACATTGAAACT
Organism: Gekko japonicus; assembly: GCF_001447785.1. NCBI lineage: Eukaryota > Metazoa > Chordata > Lepidosauria > Squamata > Gekkonidae > Gekko > Gekko japonicus. Next base: position 120,308 of record NW_015170943.1, read on the forward strand.
ATACGACTCACATAATACAGGCTTAATCTCGGCCACGTACCAGCTCTTACTAAAAGACAGAAATCCAAAAGCGAGGTCGTACCAATCATCATGGCAAAAAGACTGCACAGCTACCCTGGATGATGAAGTTTGGTCCATGATTTGGAACGCTTTTTCTAGACTACTGGCCACCAAATATAGAAAATCATATACACAAAAATGCCTTGGATGTAATGGTCTACGCTGCCAGGACATTCATTGCTACATGTTGGAAGGACACAAAGCCGCCCGGAACACTGATCTGGTACAAGAAGTTATGGGATCAATTCTTGATGGAGTGTGTCGCCTGCAAACTGAACAATGCCTCTCTTCGGCCGATTTCTACTAAATTCATGGAAAAGTGGAAACCCATTCTGGACTTGCTCACTAGAGAAGAATTTGTTCCCACATTTTGGTCTCAGTATCATGAATGGTTATAAATACTGAACTTCTCTATAGGTTTCTTCTACACATTAGGAGTATAACTAAGATTAGCCTGGCCACCCACAAGTTTTAGTTAGGATATCTCTCCAAGAAACACGGAACTCTGAAACACCAAGCTATTACATACTCACAAGATTGATGTTTGGTTACTCTGACTTCTATTGCACATATTTCGCAGATGTTGAATCTTTGTACATGTTTTACACCTCTACTTGATAAGTTAATACACTGTTTCTGTTCAATGTTATGTATTCAATATCAAATTATAATGTTACTTGATTATACTTTGTGAAAAATTTAATACAATATTAATAACAAAAAAAAAAGAACAGAAGGCAGACTATCAAGGGCAGGATGTTCTCAGTCATTCCAGCCGGGCTGCAATCCTACACATGCTCACTTAACAGAGAGGCCCCTTGAACTCAGTAGGGCAAGAAATTTGGACAATGTACAGAACAGGCTGTCTCCTCCATGTGCATGCATATGCATAAATCACATACGTTTCTTGCCAGCCTCTGGATGGAAAAAGAGAGCGTATTTCCCTGATGATACGAAACATAGATAAGTATGAGCCATACTGGCATCAGCTGTCCTTCTGTGGCAGCTCTGAGAATGAAATGAAGCAAAAGGGAAGAGAGAGGAAACTGCCTTTCAAGCTATAATTCATGAGTCACTGCATGTTTAAGAGCAAGCTAGGAACTACATGCTGCTGAAATGCAGTGTTGAGCACTTCGTTTTGAAACAAAGCCATTTCTTACCTTTAAATAGTTCATTAGGAAGTTGTAGAAGAAGAAGAGGAGGAGATTAAATTTATACCCCGCCCTTCACTACCCAAAGGTGTCTCAGAGCGGCTTACAAACTCCTTCCCCTCCCCCTCCCCACAACAGACACCCTGGGAGGTAGAAGAAGAGATTGGATTTATACTCCACCCTTCACTACCCAAAGGTGTCTCAGAGCGGCTGACAAACTCCTTTCCCTCCCCCTCCCCACAACAGACACCCTGTGAGTTAGGTGGGGCTGAGAGAGCTCTTGACAGAAACTGCTCTTTTTCAAGAACAGCTGTGCCAGAACTACAGCTTGCCCAAGGTCATCCAGCAGGTGCAAGTGGAGGAGTTTGAAACTATGCCTTCAGCTATTTTAGCTGGATATTACATTAAACTACCAATTGCCTCGGTTCTCAAGACCTCCGACGTTATATTTTGTTCTGCCCTCTTTATATGGACCCTGGAAGCAAATTTCTTACTGATATTTTGAAGGGATTAGATCCTTCATAGTGGAGGATAATTAATTTCTCTTTTCTCACATTCTAACAATTTTGTCTTCTATAGAGTGGTGCAGTTTGCTTTGGCGGATAGTAAAATATGGACAAGAGCTGTATTTGTTTTTAATGTGTTTTAACCTTGTTCATCATTACTTTTTTGTTTTATGCTTCTTTTCTTGTGCGTTTTAATTGCCATGGCCCTTGGCGTCATACTATAAATGCTTCTCTGACTCTGAAAACTGCTAATCCTACAATGGGAACCACTCCTTAGAGAGGGTGGGCACACCGACTCCCTTCTGGGAAGGTGTTAGCTCTCGGTTGGAGATGTCCTTGTCTGGACCCGGAAGGCGGAAGAATCTACTCAGCTAAGAAAAATCCCTGCAGTCGGATGCTCCGGCCAGGCGGTGGCAGTGTGGCGATGCAGCTGTTGGAACATGACTGAGTCAAGCCAGAAACGTTTCCACCGGCAGTACAGCGTATGCAACTTAAATGAATTATATGTTGTCTTCCCTATCCCCTATGAAAAACATTGTTAAGTCCCCTGTCAAAAGAGTAACTGTAAATCACTTTGAGCCCACTTGTGGGGAAAGCGATTAATAAATCGAAAGCATCATCATCATCATCATCATTATTAAGAACTCTCATAATCCCAGGAATTTGGACTGGATGATCTTCAGGTATTGTCCATCATTATGATTTGGAGCTAGTGAGCTCCTCTAATTTAACAATGTAATTACAACAGCAAAACTATAATTAGGCCTTTGTTTATTAAATGCACCTGTAAGTTCACTGGACATGGTCTCCTGCCATTTCAAAGGTATGATCCTCAGCAACACGTACTTGGAGTAAGGCCACCAGAATTTAGTGAGACATACTTCTGAAAACCTATGCATCTATTTTGGTTGATATTCTAAGCACAAACCCCAAAGAATTCACCAGACGCCAATGTCGGATCAGGCCAAAGGCCCATCCAGTCCAACACTCTGTATCACACAGTGGCCAGAAATACCAGTGCCATCAGGAGGGCCACCAGTGGGGCCAGGACATTAGAAGCCCTCCCACTGTTGACCCCCCCCAAGCACCAAGAAGACACAGCATCACTTGCCCCAGAGCCCCTATCTATACCTTGTGGCTAATAGCCACTGATGGACCTCTGCTCCATATGTTTATCTAATTCCCTTTTGAAGCCGTCCATGCTTGTAGCCGCCACCACCTCCTGTGGCAGTGAATTCCATGTGTTAATCACTCTTTGGGTGAAGAAGTACTTCCTTTTATCCGTTCTAACCCGACCGCTCAGCAATTTCATGGAGTGCCCACGAGTTCTTGTATTGTGAGAAAGGGAGAAAAGTACCCTCTTTCTCTACCTGCTCTTTCCCATGCATAATCTTATAAACCTCAATCATGTCACCCCTCAGTCGTCGTTTCTCCAAGCTAAAGAGCCCTAAGTGCCTTAACCTTTCCTCATAGGGAAAGTGTTCCAACCCTTTGATCATTCGAGTTGCCCTTTTCTGCACTTTTTCCAAAGCTATAATATCCTTTTTAAGGTGTGGTGACCAGAATTGCACACAGTATTCCAGATGAGGTCGCACCATTGATTTATATAGCGGCATTATGATATTGGCTGATCTGTTTACAATACCCTTCCTAATAATCCCCAGCATAGCATTGGCCTTCTTTATTGCAGTCACACACTGTCTCGACATTTTCAGTGAGTTATCTACTACAACTCCAAGATCTCTCTCTTGATCAGTCTCTGCCAGTTCAGACCCCATCAACGTGTATTTATATTTAGGATTTTTGGCTCCAATGTGCATCACCTTGCACTTGGACAATGTGCAAGTAGATGCATAGCATGAAGAGATGTGCTGTGGTTCAGCACTGCACATCTGCTTTATATGCAGAAGGTCCCAGGTTCAATCCCTGGCATCTCCAGTTAAAAGAATCCAGTAGTAGGTGATGAGAAAGCTATCTACCTGAGACCCGGGAGCATTACTACCACTCACAGTAGACAGTACTGGCCTTAACATACCAATGGTCTTAGTGTGGCAGTGTAATCCATTCATGTAATTAGAGTTGCCAACAGGCCTGGAGACTTAATATGTAGAAAAGGGCAGCATACACTCTTCATGGCACGGAGGTAAATAACATCTCATTAAACCTCTATTAAAGGGACAGGACAATTTTTCTCCAGGCAGCTTGGCCACCATACATGTGATTGTGTTCCATGTCCCACTTTTGGGGGAATAGCTTAATCATTGCAGAGGAATGATTGGAACTAAGCTACCAGAGGCTGGGGCAGGATGAAAAACCAGCCCAGGTCTGGGTAGGAGATCAGGATTCCAAGATTTGGAAGGTGGATTCTATACTCCATTACTATCTACACTATGGGCTGTGGTGGCTCAAGTGGTTAAGACACTGAACTGCAGGCCAGAAGGTCTGTAGCTCAGCAGTTCGAGACCTGAGTGCTGCATGACGGAGTGAGCTCCCATCTCTGGCCCCAGCTCATGCCGACCTAGCAGTTCGAAAGCAAGAAATTGCAAGTAGATAAATAGGTACTGCTTCGGTGGGAAGGTCACAGCGTTCCGTGCGCCACGGCGTCTAGTCATGCCGGCCACATGACCATGGAAATGTCTTCAGACAGCGCTGGCTCTTCGGCTTGGAAACGGGAGATGAGCACTGCATCCCCGGAGTCGGATTCGACTGGCTTTCGAGCGAGGGAAACCTTTACTTTTACCTTTACTATCTACACCTCCCCCCCCCCCCGCCATCCCCTAGGAAGCCATCCTCCATGCCTCCCCCTCCCCCTCCAGCCTTTAATACAAGTACTAGCTAATAAACACTGCATAGTCTTTCAAAAACTTCCTCTCGGAAATCCATGTTGTGAAATGCGCTTGATTTACGTAATTGTATTCTGGTTGCCAAACCTGACTTGCCTTGGCGTTGAAATTCTGAAATGCTTGGCAGTGAGCACACAGCAGGATAGGAGTAATCAACAACCAGTCAGGCACGTGGCTCTTGAAAGCAACTTGTTTGTAAAGACAAACAAGGATATACATTAAAAGCGGCAGACGAATTGGCTCAGAAGGGTAAACACACAGAGCTTGAAAAGTAGTAAGAGAGTGAGGAATTAAGTTGTTGTTCAGTCGCACAGTCGAGTCCGGCTCTTCGTAACCCCACGGACCACATCACACCCGGCCCTCCTATCTTCCGTTGTGCTCCGGAGTTTGCTTAATTTCATGTTCATTGCATCTATGACACTGTCTGACCATCTCATCCTTTGCCGTCCCCGTCTTCTTTGACCTTCAATCTTTCCCAGCATCAGGGTCTTCTCCAGTGAGTGCTCCCTTCTCTTTTGGTGGCCAAAGCATTTGAGCTTCAGCTTCATTATCTGGCCTTCCAGGGAACAGTCAGGGTTGATTTCTTTTAGGATTGACTGATTTGATCTCCTTGCAGTCCAGGGGACTCTCAAGAGTCTTCTCCAGCACCACAATTCAAAAGAATCTATAAGAATCTTAAAAAGAATCTATTAAGTAAATAACATAAAAAACCAGAGGGTGTGCATGCACGCTGCATCAGCATACCGAGCAGGATACAATTAGCACCCTCTTCCCTTTATGTTGGGTTGCTTCAGAATACAATTGCCAGCTCCAGATGTTCTTGTCACTGTCTGTCACATAGAAGGTACTGAAAAAAAACCTAAGAATCTGTATCACTTTTCTCCTACAGCGGAGGCGGGAAAGGGTTAACAGAAAGCTCTGGCCCTGACAACTAACACAGAAAAGTAACTGGCTTATTTTGCTTTCCCAAGCTCCTCTGTTTTGTCCTATTCAGAAGTACAGCTGTTGCATGGGGGTGTTTGCTACCCTGGCCCGGAACGCTTAGTCGGCCTCAGTTCTCTTCCGCACCCTCTGAAAACTCCCCAGCTGAGTGTACACGGGGGGGGGGGCTTCTTCTGCAGCAGTGATATCTGACATACCCTCAACTCTTGTCCACCAGTGAAGGGGTAATTCAAGGATAGTTTAGCCGTCGACGCGATCCAGCTGGGTGACAGTGGGATTCAATGTGGGTTCTGTTTCCAAGCAGAGATGCCGTAGCACAGAGACTGCGCTTTTGCGAGCCTTGGCTCAGATCAAGCCCTGCATGAGCGAGTGCGTGCTCGTGTTGTGGGGTGTGTGCGTGCACGCATGAGCGAGGACTGAATGAGGTAGGAAGGAGTACAGTGAGGGGGTGACAGAAGCGCAGTAGACAGTTGTAGATAGAAAAACGTGTGTGTGTGTGTGTTCCACACTGAGGTCAAGCTTGTGACATTTCTCGGTAGATGGGAAAATGGGGATGGGGGGTGGGTGTTCCACACGGAGGTCAAGCTTGTGTCATTTCTCAGTGGCTGTTGCAAGTGCTTATAAAGCACAACAGTGCCATGGCTTCCAAAGACAAAGTTTCCCTGCCCCAGTTCCCTGAGAGTGGCCATTCTGTGCCACTAGGGCTTTTCAGATGGTTTAAGAAGAAGAAGAAGAGATTGGATTTATACCCCGCCCTTCACTACCCAAAGGTGTCTCAGAGCAGCTTACAAATTCCTCTCCCTTCCCCTCCCCGCAACAGACACCCTGTGAGGTAGGTGGGGCTGAGAGAGCTCTTGACAGAAACTGCTCTTTTGTCAAGAACAGCTCTTATCAGAACCACAGCTTGCCCAAGGTCATCCAGCCATGTGCAAGTGGAGGAGAAGAAGAGGAGATTGGATTTATACCCCGCCCTTTGCTACTCAAAGGAGTCTCAGAGCGGCTTACAAACTCCTTTCCCTTCCCCTCCCCACAACAGACACCCCGTGAGGTAGGTGGGGCTGAGAGAGCTCTAACAGAAACTGTTCTTTTTTCAAGGACAGCTCTTGTCAGAACTACGGCTTGCCCAAGGTCATCCAGCCAGGTGCAAGTGGAGGAGTGGGGAATCAAACCCGGTTCTCCCAGATTAGAGTCCGCGCACTTCACCACTACACCAAACTGATTTTAAAAAAATCAGTATTGAATATTATTTTCATGTTTACAATTAGTATTTCAAGGTTTAAGTCTCCATGCCCATTTGTTACGGAGACACAAGGAGAAAGGTTATCATTAGCATAACTCATTAGCATAACATATTTGCATATGCCACACACCCTGACATCACCGGAAGTCTGTCAGAAGGCAACACCCTGTTTTGGATTGCTAGCTAGTGGGGGGGGGGGGGGGGAACGTGCAGATCTGTCCTTGCAGAGGGAGAGCTTGTACCTGAATAAAACTTGGTCGTAAAGGTGCCACTGGACTGTTTTGGACCGGGGGAGGGGAGCTCTGCAGCTTACCTGGCTGCTTCTTGCTCTGACTGAGGGCTGCTGGGAGCAGAGGGTGGGGCTTGTTGCATGTGCCCACCCCCTGGGCTCTTTACTGCCGGAGCTGCACTCCTGTGCGCTCCCGCAGGAAATGCCCCCTGGCCATGCTGCTGAGCGGTCAGAGGAAATGCTGTAGGCATTCAGCACACTTCTCTCCTTAGGTCTCTGCAGGGGCGGTCAATTCACTCAAATGTTGAAAAATCTCATCATAAAAACGGTAGAGAGAAGAGGGGATTCTACATATGACTTGGAAGGATTACTGTGGCAGTGTACCAGCCTGTGGCATTCACCCCTCCACGTTCATTACAGATGCCGAGATTGTGATAATGTAGGATGGGTGTGCATTCCACGCTGCTAACTGTACAGAAGGAATATGGCTAATCTGCATAAAAATTATGGGCTTAAAACATTAATCTGTTTAATGCAACACACGGTTGGGTACCAGGCCACTGCGAGCAAATGTGTTAACATTCTCACATGCCATCAGGGGAAGTATAAGAAGGAAAGGTTGATTCAAAGGCTGTTTTGGCTATTTATAATTAGTTACGGTCTTCCTTACAATCCAAATGTTTACCCAGGCTCATGCACATAGAGGCATACAGGCCTCCCTCTGTCCCCAGCGCTAAATATAAATACTTCTGCCTAATGGATTAACCCTTCATGCATCTGATGAAGTGAGCACTGATACAGGAAAGCTTATGTTGGAACAATTATTTAGACATTCAGGTGCCCCTGGACTCCTGTTTCATCAGCCTTTAAAGTGCCTGTTGTATCAACCGTCCATAGTTTCAGAACCTAAGAATTCCAGCACAGATTCAAGCTAGAATTCCTGTACTGGATTCCTTTGCGAGAGAGGGCCTCTCAAAATTTTGAAAGCAATCTGAGATCCATACGTTTAGATCCGAAAGCAACACATTTAGATGCATGTTTCCTCTGTAACAGCGTTCAGTGCGCCTTGGCGTTTAGTCATGCCGGCCACATGACCACGGAAACGTCTTCGGACAGCGCTGGCTCTTCGGCTTTGAAACGGAGATGAGCACCGCAACCCTAGAGTCGGACTCGACTGGCTTTCGAGCAACGGAAACCTTTACCTTTTACCTTCCTCTGTAAACATTCCTGCAGTCTTTTCGAGCCTGCCGCGATGGGGGGAAAAAACGACACCAAGAACACTTTTGCAAAACGAAAGCTAAAAAAAAAATGCTCAAGAGGCGCCCGGGTAAGGATACGGCGAGCAACACTTCAAAATGCGCTCGGCTCAGGTAGTGCACAAGTGCATCGTCCCGGGCCCGCGTGCAATTCTTGCAACAGTCCCGAATGTCCTGTACTACTGTTCCAGGGCTAAAGATAACCAGTTCCTCTGGGCTTTTTTTTTTTTTTTTTGCACGCACGCACGCTCACGGGCATCCTCTCGGCGCGGAGGTAAAAGAGCCGGGCGGGCGGGATTTCTTTTGCTTTTACCTTGCGCGGGAGGGGGGGAGGAGGAGGAGGAGACGAGGGTGAGGATGGAAGGAGGACCCCGCAGCGGCGGGGCTCCGAAAGAGCCTTTGAGGACAAGCGCGAGGCCAGCTGCAAACCGCAGCTGCGCCGGGCCAGGGACCTCTAGCGGCGGCGCGCGCACCCGCCCTGCCCAGCCCCGCGCGCCGCTCGGGGGCCCCGTCCTGCTGCTTGCTCCTGCGCTTGCTACGTGCGCACCGACACTGTCCTCATGGCAAAGCCCAAGCTGGGCTGTACCACTCGGCGCCCCTCGGAGGGGGGGGGGAGAAGAGGAGGAGGAGGAGGAGGAGGAAGAGGGCCGGACCTTGCAACCCCGGAGGCGACGAGGCTCGCCCTGGCGCGGGCTCCTCTCCCCCAATAGGGAAGGAGCCGAGCTGGCGGCCTCCACCGCGGGGAGGAGGGGGGTGTCGGGAGAGGGCGGCCCCCCCCTCCCGGCCGCCCGGGCGAGTACAGTTGGTTCCTCCCCGAAGTCGGGACGTGCAGAAGCGAACGCGCCGCACCCGGGCCGCTGTCCCGCCGGGGGAGGGGGGGGGGCGGGCGCGAGCCAGCCCGCGGCGCGGAGGGGCGGCGTCTGATTGGCCGGCGCGGCGAGGGGCGCGGCCGGCCGGCCGCCGGGCCCCGCGCCGATTGGAGGACGAGGCAGGGCGCGTCACGGCCCTTGAGTTGCATGGAAGCCGGGCGGGGCAGAGAAGCTCGGGCGGCGGCGGCAGGTGGCCGCGGCGTGGGTCGCGGAGAGTGGCCGGAGAGGGGCTCCGTCCCGGGCAGGTCTGCGCCTCGGAAGCCGGCGGAGTTCAGGCAAGTCGGGGGAATACCCGGGCAGGGGGTCGCCGCCGGGCGCGTGTGGAAAGGACTCGGGGCGGGCGAGCGGGAGAGGGTCCCTTCCGAGCGGTGTCCCCTCTAAGCTGAGTCGGTGTGAGCCAGCTCACAGTTTTTTAGCCTCCGGCTCACACATTTTTGTCTCCGCTCAGGAAGGAGGGCTCCAGAGCAAACTGATTTATGCAGCAGCCAAATCACCTGCTCACAACTTTAATACTAGTCGCTCACAAAGTAGAGTTTTTGCTCACAAGACTCCACAGCTTAGAGGGAACACTGGTCCCAAGCGGTGCTCCCTCTAAGCTGAGTTGGCGTGTGAGCCAGCTCACTGTTTCGTAGCCTCCGGCACACACAATTTTTTTGTCTTCGCTCAGGAAGGAGGGCTCCAGAGCGAACTCATGTTTGCAGGAGCCAAATCGTGCCCAGGGGCTCACCGAGTAGAGTTTTTGCTCACGAGACTCCGCAGCTTAGAGGGAACATTGCGCCCAGAGCAAACTAAATTTTGCAGCAGCCAAATCATGCCAGGGGCTCACCGAGTAGAGTTTCTGCTCACAAGACTCCGCAGCTTAGAGGGAGCATTGCGAGTCCAGAGCGAACTCATGTTTGCAGGAGCCTAATCGTGCCAGGGGCTCACCAAATAGAGTTTTTGCTCGCAAGACTCCGCAGCTTAGAGGGAACATTGCGTCCAGAGCAAACTCATTTTTGCAGGAGCCAAATCGTGCCAGGGGCTCACCGAGTAGAGTTTTTGCTCACAAGACTCCACAGCTTAGAGGGAACATTGGCTTCCAAGGCTCCCTCTTAAGCTGCGGAGTCCTGTGAGCAGAAATCCTACTTGGCGAGCTGCTGGGCATTAAAGTTGTGAGCCAGCCGTTTGGCTGCTGCAGAAATCAGTTGGCTCTGGAGCCCCAGTCCTCCCTGAGCGGAGGCAAAAAGGGGTGAGCCGGGGGCTAAAGAACTTTGCGCCGGCTCACATTCACGCAGCTTAGAGGGAACACTGGCTGCGAGCAATGCTCTCTCTAAGCCGTGGAGTCCTGTGAGCCAAAATTCTGCTTCCTGAGTTTACTGGCGTAGAGGTTGTGAGCAATGTTCCCTCTAAGCTGTGGAGCCTTGTGAGCAAAAACCCTACTTTGTGAGCTATGGGCATTATTGTGAGCGAGCCATTAGGTTGCTGCATAAATTAGTTTGCTTTGAGGCCATCCTTCCTGAGCTAAGGCAAAAATCTGTGAGCTGGAGGCTAAAAAACTGTGAGCTAGCTCACACCAACTCAGCTTAGAGGGGACACTGGTTGTGAGCGAGCAGTTCGGCTGCTGCATCAGTTAGCTTGCTCCTGAGCCTCAATCCTTCCTGAGCAGAGACAGAAACGCATGAGCCGGAGGCAAAGAAACTCTGAGCTGGCTCACACTCACTCAGCTTAGAGGGAACACCGGTTTGGAGCAATGCCCCCTCTAAGCTGCGGAGTCCCGTGAGCAGAAATTCTGCTTGGTGAGCTACCTGTATTAAAGTTGTGAGCGAGGGATTTGGCTGCTGCCGAAAATCAGTTGGCTCTGGAGCCCCTGAGCGGAGACAAAAAGGTGTGAGCCGGAGGCTTAAAAACCTGTGAGCTGGCTCACGCAAATGCAGCTTAGAGGGAACACTGCTGGTGGGCTCTGTGCCTGGGTGCATTCAGGGGGAAGCGCACGGGGGGGGGGGGGGGTGGAGGGAGGTGGTCCTTTTGGGCTTCGCTGCCCCTCTCCAGTGTATCAAAATGAGTATGGGTATTTCCGTGTTGGGGGGGGGGAATGGTGTGCTTTCACGCACACTAAACAACACACTTTTCAGTCTGCTTTCAATGCACTTTGCGACTGGATTTTACCGTGTGCAGTGGCAAAACCCACTTGCAAACAGTCACTGAAGTGGGTTGAAACTGCCTTGTTTAGCGTGTGTGAAAGCGCGGCATGGTCTCAGTGTTCCCTCTAAGCTGAGTTAGCGTGAGCGAGCTCACAGTTTCTTAGCCTCCGGCTCGCACCTTTTTGTCTTGGCTGAGGAAGGACAGGGCTCCAGAGCAAGCTGATTTACGCAGCGGCCAAATGGCTGGCTCACAACTTCAATGCCAGCAGCTCACAAAGTAGGATTTTTGCTCATAGGACTCCACAGCTTAGAGAGAGCATTGGTCTCGACAGATCTGCTTGTCCGAAGGTGCAGGTGTTCTCGGAAGAGTGGGAACCAGGTTCATGCAGTGTCAGTCACGGACTCTGCAGGGTGCCAGGAGAAGGACGCGGGGAACTTTTCATATGTAACTTCAAAAACAAAAAAAAACCCAGAACACTTCTCCGTTGCATAATGAAACTGCTGCCGGCCCATTGCAGAGACCGGGGAAGCGGTTTCACTTTTGCTCCCGTAGGAAACCATCCAATTGAATTTGGCTTTTTTTGCACCTTGGATCCTTCAGGGTGTAACAGGAAGCGAGCCCAGTTTTCATTCATGTCGTCGCTCTAAAGAGGAACTGACAACTGGCTAGGTAACTTTCCAGGGAGAAGAGGCTTTAGATGCCTGCGGAATATTGACTCCGTCTGAGTCCATCTCCATCGAAGCCCCTGGGCATTCCCTTGTCGGGAGTCCGTGGGAGGGAAGGGTGTTCTCCAAGTGGGATTATGATGGTGAATAGCGCCCACAGCAGCATCTCTGGCCCTGGTTCTGAATGTCCTCCTGTTCTAGACGAGACATTCCTGTGTAACTTTCCAACATTAACTCGCTCTTCTGTATCTGGAGTGATGGGACAGCGAGCAGTCAGTGCTGTTAATCAATGGAAGCAGCCAAAAAGATGTCAGCGTGCTTCTTAATGTCATTGTTAGGAGGGGATACTCTAAATTAAATACGACTGGAGCCCCGTGCCCTGCCTCTAACGATAGACTGTTCCTTTCTGTGGGACTCTCTCCGTCAGCCTTGCATGGATTTTAATGGCCCAGAGTGCCGCAATAAGAAGCTTTCGAGGCTTATCTGGAGTGCATGCCGTATCTTTGGGGAATCACGTAAAGTCAAAATGTGTCCGGGGGTCTTAGTGAAGGGTGGTAGTGATTCTGAAGCTGATCTGTCTCTTATGTATTCCAGGTCATTGTTGATAGGGGCAGATTGGGGGAAGGGGGGGGGGCTGTCGCCGGCGTCCTAGAAGCACAAGCCTGCCTGTGTCGGGTTCAGCTCCAGAAGCAGGTGAGCCACTGACTAACGCACATTGTGCTGCTAGTGTCCCCACTGTGCGTGTGACAGCGGCTAACCTGCTTTTCGGATATCACTGTGTCCCCTTCTGTAACTCCCCGCCCTCAAGAAGAAGCAATGCATTGGAGCCTGGTGACTATTCTTCCAGCTTCCCTGGGTGCACAGGGAGAAAGGACTCGCTTCAGATCTGCAGCATCCGTCACCACCAAGCTTGAGCATTCTGCGTTAACAATGAAAAGCTGAGTTGTGTAACCCCCCCCCCCCGCCAGGGGGGGGGGGGGAATAGCACGGGCAAAGTGCGGCTTTCTAAAGCCACACCAAAAGAGAGACGTGGCGGCGGGATCATATAGATCCCCTGAGCCGCCGCGCACTTCCTCCCCGGCATGATCAGATGCCAGGGGGAATCCACTGAAGAAAGAGCATGAGAGCTGAACTGCGCATGTGTGCGTATGCGCAGTTCGGTGGGGAGCCTTGATTGATCCGGATAACGGGCGTGGCAGCGATCCCATGGTTTAAAAATGCAAATGCAGATTCGACCACAGATGTCAAGAGGCTCGACGGTGAAATAGAAATGCTTTGACTTCTGTTTTGACACGTTGTGTTTTTTTGCTGGGATCTCTAGATTGGGCAGGAGGTATAATTAGCAAAAAATGCGCTGACTTACCAGTGCGGTCCTAATCGGAGTCACACCCTTCTAAGCCCATTGAAGTCAGCAGGCTTGGAAGGGTGTAAACTCTGCTTAGGACTGCACTGTCTGTCTGGGTTCTTCCCCAAGTCCAGCCCAACAGACTAGATGTGACCCGACCCAAAATCTGTTTAAGAAAAATGATGAGTGAGCAGTAGATTAAAAGAACTGGGAACACTTACCTCAAAAAGGCACTTCTGGATCTCAGTGGACGTTATGTGGAATCCTAGGCTTCCTTTTGCAGTGAGTAAATTGCAGAGGTCTTTTTCTAATCTTTTGAACATGGCTCACATTTCCCCCCTTCTTCAAGACTGTTTGTTAAATGTGGCCTCTGCTTCTTTACCAGCTCACCTTCCGTACAAGAGCAAATTGGGACAGGCAGGCTGTTCCGGTAACAGCAAGGAGGAAAGCCGTGACCTGTGATCTTAGAAAGGTTTTATGCGTACCACACTTTTGAGCCTTTCTCCTGCTGTTCGTATACATAGATGGAAAACGGGGGGGGGAATTAAACGTATTTGTGTCAAGGTTTTAATCCATTTGATGGCCACGCAGGACAGCGGATTTAGTCATATTTGAGCCTTCCTACATTTTTGTTGTCACTTGTGGACAAATGCATTCCGTCTGAGCCGCGTTTTTAAAATCCTCCACTAAGCATTTTCCCATTGGGTTGTACACATTTGAGAATCTTCTGTTTAGGGCTCACAATTGGCAGCACCAAGATAAAACAGTGGTACCTTAAATACAAGTAAATACAATAAAGTGCTTGCAATGATGGTCGTTCTTCAGTCAATTTGGGGTGGCGTGCCATAAGATGTGATACTAGGGTCCCGATTTAACAGTACTTCGACCTCCCATGACGCTGTGGCTCGATCTCATGAAGGGCCAACCTATTACCATGATGCTGATGACAGCAATAGTTGGTGGTAGTGGTGGGCGGCTCCTAGCTGAAAGTCTGGTGGAAGAGCTCCATCTCGCAGGCCTGTGGAACTGTATCAGGTCCCGCAGGGCCCTGATCTCCTCCGGGAGCTTATTCCCCCAGGTAGGAGTCGCCACCGAAAAGGCCCTGGCCCTGGTAACAGCAACCCTGGAATCTCTAGGGCCTGGGGTAGCTTGACGGTGTTGTGACCCCGACCGTAGTGCTCTCTGGAGTATGTATGGGGAAAGGCGGCCCTTCAGGTATGTCGGACCCTGGCCACGTAGGGCTTTAAAGGTAATGTTTTAACCTCTCTCATGTAATGAGCAATGCTCCCTCTAAGCTGTGGAGTCTTGTGAGCAAAAATTCTACTTTGTGAGCTACTGGCATTAAAGTTGTGAGCGAGTGATTTGGCTACTGCATAAATTAGCTTGCTCTGGAGCCGTCGTTCCTGAGCTTAGACAAAAAAAATCTGTGAACTGGAGGCTAAAAAGCTATGAGCTAGCTCACACTAACTCAGCTTACAGGGAACAGTGGTAATGAGATGAGGATATCTTGTCAATTCCAGTGATGTTGGGGCAACTTTACCCAGACATCCCTTTTTAACTCCACTGGAAGAGAGGGGAGACTTCCTCAGGTTCTTTTAGAGAGCATCTGTGTCCACACACTGGCACTTTAATGAAAAAAATAAGCACAACAGCTGAGAAACTGAGGAAGGGTTGATGAGGGTTCCTCCTGACTCTTGTTAGTTTCACTGGTGAGCATAGCAGGAGATGGTGAAGCAGATAAAAGCAAGGCAGGTGAGACACATACCTGTAGGACCACATCAGAGGCCAACCTCGGGGCAATCTGTGCCTATCTCCCCCCCCCCCCTTAATAGCTCACATATATATAATGTGGGGCTGCGGTGGCTCAAGTGGTTAAGACACTGAACTGCAGATTGAAAGGTCAGTAGTTCAGCAGTTCGAGACCCGAGTGTGCCGCATGACGGAGTGAGCTCCTGTCTCTGTTCCCAGCTCCTGCCAACCGAGCAGTTCGAAAGCAAGGAATTGCAAGTAGACAAATAGGTACCGCTTCGTTGGGAAGGTAACAGCGTTCCATGCGCCTCATGACCACGGAAAGTCTTTGGACAGTGCTGGCTCTTCGGCTTGGAAACGGACATGAGCACCGCATCCGTAGAGTCGGACTCGACTGGCTTTCGAGCAAGGGAAGCCCTTACCTTTACCTATATATCATGCACAAAGTATCAGATTGTTATGGCTTTCTGAGGCTTTTATTTATTTCACCTTGTGCTCATTCATGTGGGATGTGCTGTGCCATCTCGATGCCATTTGCCCTCGTGATAATCCAGCAAGTAAGTCCGCGTGTTCCTGTTTCACTGATGGGCAGCAAAATTCGAGTGTGAGATACCCTGAGACGCATAGAAAATCCCAGCTAGACTGGAATGTGAACCCAGGTTTCCAAGATTGTAATTCCATCTAGTGGCTTGGCTCATTCAGCTCTCTTTTCTTTCCATAGTGGTGTTTGTCACTCAGGAACACACCACCAAGAGTGCAAATATTGACAAAATATGCGCAGTATCTGTAAATTTTCAGCCGTCGGATTCCCTCCTCCAGCCACACACTCAGGAAGTGCCATAAACCCTTTTAAATAGGAAAGCAAAATGTATACTTCCTTGAACAGCTATGTAGTGCTAAACGTCTGGCCTACAGTGTGTAGAATGTATACTGGCCAGTGGCCACATGTAATTTTCTTACGTCGCCGTCTTTCTTCTTAATCACAGCTTCTTGGCCTGAACTGGTTAGGCCGAAAGCATAACTGTTTTAACCGAGTTGCCTGGAGAGAAAGGACAGATGTGTAGACAGCTGCTGGTAGCCTTCTTGGGTTGTCTTCATGATGTGTGTGTGTTGTGTTTCAGCCCCCAACCCGCACCCTGCAATGTCCCAGTGTACCTCAAAATGCCTGTAAACCTTACTGCAATCCCTCAGGGCGCTGTTCTAGCTGCTCAGGTGAAATCTAGAGATGTAAAATTTCCGGAAATTTTGAAGCTCGGAAAAAAAACCGGTTTTTCCCGTTTTTTTCAGGGAAAAACAGAATTTTTCGGGAAAATTGAAAAAATGCTACATTAGCATTTCTTTTGTCTTTTGTCTTTTCTAGATTGAAAGTAATTCTGTTACTTTAGGAACATAAAATATGACTATGGACATTTTTACTTGGCATGAAATCATCACAACTAGCATATTAAAAATATAGTGTATCCAAACAATTATTTCAAACAGAATACCCACCCACATGCAAAAACAAAACTGAAACTTTTTTATTTTCTTCTGACAATCGCACCTCCTAAAGGAAGAAATGCATCTTGTTCTTGCATTGGAGGGTTCAGTTTGTAACCTAGGACTTGCTTGTCCTCAGTACACAGAAATTAGATCAATCATACCATATATATATATTTTAGAAATGATTTGGAAAATATTTGAACACCTTGTCTTAAAACATTTTATTCATCATGTTAAAATAAAACGTTCCATAATCAATTTTTTTTTCTTTTTTCAATTTTCCCAATTTTTCGGAAAAAACCAAAAAGGCTTCAGGAAAAAAAACGGGAAAAAACCTGGGGGTTTTTCGAATTTTTCTGGGCCTTCGCATCTCTAGTGAAATCTCAGTTAAAGTTGATGCTCCCCATCTCCGTTTCTTCGTAATGGCTTGTTTCATTGATGACACGAGTCCCTGTGCCTAGGGGCTGGTTCATACATGCATGCTCTTTGCTTGATGCCGGATCAAGTAGCAGTTTGTATGTGTGGATGAGTCATCACTGGTAGGGCTTTCCCTATCGCCTCCTACATAGTTCTTTTCAGAAGAGTCTTTTTGTGCACTTGGCTGCTAGGAAGAAAATTGAATGAGAGCTAGTGTTGCATAGTCATTAGAGAGTTGTACTAGGACCTGAGTTTGAATCCCTGCTCTGCGGCGGACCCTAGGTCCATCTGCTCTGCTCTGCTGACCCTAGATCCATCACTATCTCTCAGCCTAAGCCACCTCACAAGATGGTTGTTGTGGGGATAGGGTGGATGAGAAGGAAATGATGTTATAAGCAGCTTGAGGTCCTACTCAGAGAGAAAAGCAGTATGTAAGTAAGTACAATACTAAAAGTAAGATATAGATGAAGTTTAAATGTGTACTTTAGTATCGACAGTGACCCTGTTATTGCAAGAGAGGTGATATGATGTTCAATTTCTATATCTTATTGGACTCACATAACACGTCTGAAAACTGCCATGACGCTCCATCTGATCTGTGATTATGTTGCTGGTATGCAATGTTACTGTTCAAAAGAAGGCTATTGTACAGCGTCAGCATGCAAATACTCCAGCCCTTTAATATGCAGTTAGTAGATCTTTCTGTCTAGGTCATCTCCTAGTTTGGTGCCGTGGTTAAGTGCGCGGACTCTAATCTGGGAGAGCCGGGTTTGATCCCCCACTCCTCCACTTGCACCTGGCTGGATGACCTTGGGCAAGCCATAGTTCTGATAAGAGCTGTTCTTGAAAAAAGAGCAGTTTTTGTCAGAGCTCTCTCAGCCCCCACCTACCTCACAGGGTGTCTGTTGTGTGGAGGGGAAGGGAAAGGAGTTTGTAAGCCGCTCTGAGACTCCTTTGGGTAGTGAAGGGCGGGGTATAAATCCAATCACTTCTCCTCCTCTTCCTCCTCTAATCTGGGCGAACCAGGTTTGATTCCCCACTTGCAGCTGCTGGATGACCTTGGGCAAGCCGTAATTCTGATGAGAGCTGTCCTTGAAAAAGAGCAGTTTCTGTCAGAGCTCTCTCAGCCCCACCTACCTCACAGGGTGTCTCTTGTGGGGAGGGGAAGGGAAATGAGTTTGTAAGCCGCTCTGAGACTCCTTTGGGTAGTAAAGGGCGGGGTATAAATCCAATCTCTTCTCTTCTTCTCTTCTACTAGTAGACTTCTTATTGCACTGGGCAATGAATTTATATGCCCACCTGCAAAATAGGAATAGTCAGGACCTACTGCAGGCTTACTCTGTAGATAAGTCAGAGAGGATTGTTCAGCATTGCATAAAACGACAAATGTGTCCTAAAAGCCACAAAGTCAGCATGAAATTGGGTGGGTCTGATTACTGCTTTCCAAAAAGAGTATACAGAACTAAGTAGAAACTCGCAACTTGTTCGTACAGGAGGTTGTGACGGTGAAATTGCAGAGCTCCCTTTCAGATCAGGTCTGCCTCACTCCGACTTTTGCAATATTTGGGCTCCAAGCTGAGAGCTTTTGCGATACCTTGACTGCCTTGATTTGAACAACTGCTGCTATTGCCTCTTTGCTGTGGTTTTCATTTGCCGTTTGAGGTGGTTTGAGCGCACACTTTGGGACCTGATGCACTTTTTCCCTCAGCCCTCTTGAAAATTTCATTGAAAAGTTGGGTGATAAATAAAAGCAGGAGGCTAAAACGACAATGTTGTGCTTGCTTTTTGAATTTGTTGTTGTTCGGTCGCACAGTCGAGTCCGACTCTTCGCGACCCCATGGACCAGATCACGCCAGGCCCTCCTGTCTTCCGTCGTCCTCTGAAGTTTGCTCAACTTTGTTGCATCTATGACACTGTCTAACCATCTCATCCTTTGCCGTCCCCGTCTTCTTTGACCTTCAGTCTTTCCCAGCATCAGGGTGTTCTCCAGGGAGTGCTCCCTTCTCATTTGGTGGCCAAAGTATCTGAGTTTTGGCTTCGGTATCTGGCCTTCCAGGGAACAGTCAGGGTTGATTTCTTTTTAGGATTGACTGATTTGATCTCCTTGCAGTCCAAGGGACTCTCAAGAGTCTTCTCCAGCACCATAGTTCAAAAGAATCTATTCTTCGGCGCTCGGCCTTCCTTACAGTCCAACTCTCGCAGCCATACATGACTACAGGGAATACCATTGCTTTGACCATGCGGACTTTTGTTGGCAGGGTGATGTCTCTACTTTTTATCATGCTGTTTAGGTTGAATACAAATGTGTAAAGTAAGTGTGCGTGCGGACATGCAGGAGATATATAACACTTTGTTAAATCAGCTCTGTCCCACTGTCAGCTCAATCAGATATCCTGCAATCTGATTTTATGCATATTTTTGAAGAAATGTCATGAATGTCTGACAACTGGGGTTCAATCAATACTTTATTTACAGTCCATGACCAGAATACAAACCAGTAAGGAAAAAATAAAATTAAAATGACCATATAAAAATTAAGGTATGCAAATATAGAAGTGTATAAAACTAAATTAAACTAATACTAATAGAAATGCAGTGGTTTCTAACATTGAAATTCTAAAATAGAATACAATCAGCTGCTACCTTCCACATTAAGTTGGGAAATATATATGGAATGTCGTTTAATCGCTTGGGAGCAGAATTTAGCAACTTTCCGGGTGATCTGTATGCTCACATCAGAGAGAAGTGTGTTAATGGTCCCAGAGTCAGAGGTGTCAGGACAGAGTTCAAGTAACAGGGAGATGGCAGTACGATCTTCATTGTAGAAAGAACAGCGATGGACAACTGTGGTTGGTTATTGGAGGTATTTTTGGTCGTTGCTATTATATCTTGTCTGTGTGCCATGTCTGAGTCTGTGTATAACTACAGTGGACAAAAATTTAATCTTTTCATGGCATCTCAAGTTGAACGTGCAAGTTACTGCATTTATTCTCCTCTCGGGTGTCTACATTTGCCCTGTTTGCAGATATGTAGCCGTGAACAATAAATAACAGTATTGTGTCAGTAGCTTCATGGACACTGTGGTGTGGTCATCTCTGTGAAGTCTTGTAATGCTAAAGAGTGGGGTCTTGTGTTGTTGTTTTTAACTTTTTTTGAATAAGATAACTTTCTGCTCCGGAAAATAACCTTCATTTTCACTGTGGACTTTTTTTCACGACATAAGACAGACGTCTTCAGGTATTCAGATTGTTATACTCTTAACTTGTGAAATCTTAACTCCTGATAACTTTACCTAATACTTGCTCTGCCACTAGGGTTGCCAAA
Organism: Gekko japonicus; assembly: GCF_001447785.1. Lineage (NCBI taxonomy): Eukaryota > Metazoa > Chordata > Lepidosauria > Squamata > Gekkonidae > Gekko > Gekko japonicus. The sequence goes on from NW_015170943.1 coordinate 140,507, forward strand.
TGGATTTTGGCTGGGAGCGGGGGGCTCCCGGCCGGTGTCTAAATTGTGCGCGCTGCGTGTGCGGCACCCGGAAGTGACGTCGCACGCTGGGGGCGGGGCCACGCCATTTGAGGGGAAAACAAAGAGCTCCCGTCTCTAGTTCCAGCTCCTGCCAACCTAGCAGTTCGAAAGCAAGAAATTGCAAGTAGATAAATAGGTACCACTTCGGTGGGAAGGGAACAGCGTTCCGTGCGCCTTGGTGTTTAGCCATGCCGGCCACATGACCACGGAAACGTCTTCGGACAGCGCTGGCTCTTCGGCTTGGAAACGGAGATGAGCACTGCAACCCTAGAGTTGGACTCGACTGGCTTTCGAGCAAGGGAACCCTTACCTTTACCTTTATATAGTTGAGTGGTTTCAAAATAAATCCTTTTACTGTTGACATTGAGAAGTCCCTCTGTACCACCTAGTTCCCCCAGCCACTTGGACACGCTAGGAGTGGGTTGGGGACTCTCTGGGGAGGAGAACAAGGGCAAAATGGCCAGTTGCTAACTCTCCAGTGGAGCCCTGAAGATTGCCAGGAAGCCCCGAGGTGGGTTCCTAGCGACAGCAGAGGGAGGTTAGGAGGCTGCTCCCGCCTAACCAGAGCCCAAGACAGGGACAGTGGTGGCAGCAATACCTGGAGGCAGTGGTGAAAAACTGCCCCTTCAGGTGCCAGGGCAGGCAAAGGAGGGGTGGGCAGAGCGGGGTCTGCCAGCTGACGCAGGCCCGTTCCGCCACAAGGGTGTATCAACAGCTAGGGCTTTTTTGGTAGAAAAAGCCCAGCAGGAACTCATTAGCATGATAGACCACACCCAACAGCAGAAACAGCATTAGCATATTAGGCCACACCCCTGACAGCTCCTTGGGGCCCAACTGAGGGCTGCTGGGATCAGGGAGTGGGGCTTGCTGCATTGTGCCCGCCCCCTGGGCTCGGAAGCCAGCCGGAACTCCGTTCCTGTGCGCTCCTGCCCAAAAGTAGCCCTGTCAACAGCTATGTGTTGTAGAACATTTTACTTCCAGAAATTTGTGCAGATATGACAGCAAACGTTTCAGGATCAAAGCTCAAGCTATTTATGCAAAGCACGAAGGTTCTCTGTACCCTCAGAGAAGGAGGGATAGTGATGCTTTAAATAGTGGAAGAACCGAAATGAAAGGGTTTTTTTCTTTCTTAGAAGTGGTGTTTTTTTTAATTAAGGTATTTTAGGGCTGCGGTGGCTCAAGTGGTTAAGACGCTGAACTGCAGGCTGGAAGGTCGGTAGTTCAGCAGTTCCGAGACCCGGGTGCCGCAAGACGGAGTGAGCTCCCGTCCCTGGTTCCAGCTCCTGCCAACCTAGCAGTTCGAAAGCAAGAAATTGCAAGTAGATAAAGAGGTACCACTTTGGTGGGAAGGTAACAGCGTTCCGTGCGCCTTGGTGTCTAGTCATGCCGGCCACATGATCACGGAAACGTCTTTGGACAGTGCTGGCTCTTCGGCTCTGAAACGGAGATGAGCACCGCAACCCTAGAGTCGGATTCGACTGGCTTTCGAGCAAGGGAAGCCTTTACCTATATATCATGCACAAAGTATCAGATTGTTATGGCTTTCTGAGGGTTTTATTTATTTCACCTTGTGCTCATTCATGTGCGATGTGCTGTACCATCTCGATGCCATTTGCCCTCATGATAATCCAGCAAGTAAGTCAGTGTGTTCCTGTTTCACTGATGGGCAGCAAACTCTGAGTGTGAGATACCCTGAGACGCATAGGAAATCCCAGCTAGACTGGAATGTGAACCCAGGTTTCCAAGATTGTAATTCCATCTAGTGGCTTGGCTCATTCAGCTCTCTTTTCTTTCCATAGTGGTGTTTGTCACTCAGGAACACACCACCGAGAGTGCAAATATTGACAAAACATGCCCAGTATCTGTAAATTTTAAGCCGTCGGCTTTCGAGCACAGGGAACCTTTACCTTTTTATCTATGTTAATTTTATTCTTCTCTTCCTTCTGGAGGAGGTAGGCAGAGACCTATGCAAGGCTTAGTGCAGTGGCCCGTCTTCCTGGTCATGTACCCTGGAGTCTGTGAGGCTGCAGGTCAGGTCCTAGAAGAACCTAACAAGCACGTTGAGTTGGAAGCAGCATAGTTCCCAAGCATTGGACAATCGCAGTGCTTTTGCACGCATGTAAGCAGAGGCTTATATAATACCTCTTCAAATCAGCTGGCAAGAAATTCCACTGGGACAGGAAACTCGTTCATCCAGAAACAGCCAGAATTTACGGAACAGCTACTGAGAAAACCACAAGGCGAGCTGAAAGCTGTCATCTTCTACTGTTGTCTGGGGAAGAATAGCTTCTATCCTGACAAACTTACAAGGACTTTTGAAATTATTTTAAGTTCCCTTGCAGAACACCAAGAATCTTCCATGGAATGAGACTATATATATATCGAAACTCCACTTATCTGGATGATGTGGTGGACTGACTTGTTAAAAAGGGGTCTATTGACGCAGGGTTGGGGGCACTTATGGAAAAATGTGACTGGAGTTAGTGGTTGTCCTTCCTTGATTGACGCATGTCCAACTTGTAAAGGGCTTGTCACAGGATAGGTGATCTCGTGGTTGGTTCCTCTTGCCTTCTCATGAATGTAGAATAGTGTTTGTACATCAGTGGGAAAGGCAACAAGAGTCAGCAGGCTTGTTCTAGTATTGCCTTTTCTGTAACAGGCAATTCCTGAAGACAGAGTTTTCTCAAGTTTATTACTAGACCTGTAGAAATGTAGACTGCTGAGAAGGAACCAATAATTGCAGTAACTCCATGTTTTTCCCCAAGGCAAATATTCTGTTTCGGGTGTTTCAATCAGGTTAATTTCAAATACTACATTATTTTTGAGGGAGAAATCAAAGTTTGTATAATGGGGAAGGAGGCGTTAATATGAGCGGTCTGGCAGGTTGGAAAAGTTATTTAAAAAAAAACAAACCTGTTCCAGGAAGAGCAAACCCACCCGCAACATAAGGAGCAGGCAGTACATATTCACTTGGTCTCCACCCCAAACCCCCCCCCTCCAGTGATAGCATCTTGATCTGCTTTGGGGACGCTTCTCTTCCTTTCTGCTTCTAAAATATTTCCCTTGAGCTGTTCTTTTTGTGTGTGTAGAGTAGAAGTTGTTACTGCATACATCTTAACACTTTGCTTAATGCTGATACACATAACAGGCTGTTCACTTTCTTCAATGCAATGTGCCTCTTCTTGCCTTAGTGACACAAAAGGCACTTCCATAACAGAAAATGACTCAAAGTCGGCTGGTATCTCTCTATATAATATTTCTCTGTTGGTGGTGGCACGCTTCTGAACATTCCACATGGCGCCTACAGCCTTTGGCTCTGTGATCTGTCAGTCAGAAGCTGTCCCTATCCACTGGCTGCGTCGCCTGAGTCTCGCCTCCAACATTCTAAACAGTTTGCTGTTCCTCCCCCCCCCCCCATAGCCAGTCAGGACACAGAGGTTATTTGCATATGTGGCCTGATTGGCCTTTGCCTCGGAACACAGAGGTCGTTAGAGGCCTTTGCCTCTAACATTTTAAACAGTTTGCTGTTGCTGTTCTGAGGTAAAATGTGTTCTGAGGTACCCTTAGTGCCTGTTGGGAGAAACCATTGTTGCCAATCTCCAGGTCAGGGCTGGAGATCACTCAAAATTACAACTGCTCTCCAGAAGAGAGGGAAGAGGAGATGGAAAGCTGAAGTCAGAGGGGCAGATAAAGGTAGGTTGATGGTTGGCTGGAAAGGAGATAGGGTTGCCAACTCCAGGTTGGAAAATTCCTGGAAATTTGAGGGGTAAAGCCTGGAGAGGGTGGGGTTTGAGGAGGGGTGGGACCTCAGACAGGTACAATGCCATAGACTCCACCCTCCAAACCAGCCATTCCTTCATGGGGAACCATTGTTGCCAATCTCCAGGTGAGGGCTGGAGATCACTCAAAATTACAACTGTTCTTCAGGTAGCAGAGATCAGTTCCTCTGGAGAAAATGGTGGACTCAGTGTCATACCCTAATGAGGTCCCCACAGCAAATTGACACTGCATGCCCAAGGCCGGGGCACTCTCCCAGAGCCTCTTTCTAGATCTCGTCGTATTTATTTCCACAATGGGCCTTATTCCTAGTTTGTAATATAGACTTGCTGGGGACTGGAGCTGGCACTCTGAAGAATAATAATAAATGAGAATCCATTGGTGGTATTACTCTACAGAGTCTGACTTCATGAATGGATGGGCCAGAGAATACACCTCTGCATAATCATGAATTGCTGCTATTCATCATTTCTTTGTCTAGATGGCAAAGGTTGGTTGGCTGGTATTGCCTGGCAATGCCTAGAAGATCATGTGACACTCCAGCTTGGGGAGAGAACAGTGTGTTCTGTCTTGGCCAAGGGGTGAAGAACAAACCTTACTGTTTCTCCTGAGCTTATTAAGGAATGGCTTTGGGAGAAAGGGTGCTTCCATTTCCACTCTTTTTTTTTTTGGGTGTGTGTGGGGGGGGGGAGAGAAGGAGCACCATTATTCTGTAAACCATTGAGCTAAAGCGGGGGGGGGGTTTACTTTGTAAACTCTTCCTCCTCACTGAGAATTGTGCCTCTCTGTACATACTGACCTCTTCTGGTGGATGCAAAAATGTCTACTCCTCTGGCTGTACTCCATGCCCAAATTTAGCACACTCCCCCCCCCCCCCCCCCCGCCCCCCGTTGCCTGGCTTCCTTCCTATTTTGCAACCCCGGTGGCTATTTTAGTACCATCCGTTAACTGGCTGCATGACCTCTGTTTCTTTCGGGGGATGAAGGAAAACGTTATACAGATTGCTACCACTGCGAGTTGGTGCTGTAAACCACAGTGAAAACGGTAAGACTGGGTGAAGGGCTTTCAAGAATCTTCTCCCTCCCCATCCCTTTTTTTCCACAGTAAAACTTTAAGCCCTGAGCAAATTTGGCCGAGTGTGACTACAGTATCTGGACAGTCTTGCTCAGGTTGAGCAATCCTACAGTGCCGGGCAGTGGTGATGATAGCAGCAGAATTAACGGTGCCACAGCAGCTGTAGAAACCATAGGAAAGCTGACATTATTATTCCTGGAAAGGCAACTGCCACTGCCCCCCCCCCCCCCCCCCCCAGTCAGGATCTTGTGCACTGAAGAGGTCCTGTGCTACCCAGGCAAAATGAAATTCACTTGGCCTGGTGGTGGCTAAGCATCCTTGTGACATGGGTACACACAAACCATGCCTGCCTATGCATGCTACCGGTATGTGGATTTTAAGGCCTGTATGGGAAACGGGGGCTACGGTGGATCAAGTGGTTAAGACGCTGAACTGCAGACTGGAAGGTTGGCAGTCCGAGACCCGAGTGCCGCATGGCGGAGTGAGCTCCCGTCTCTGGCCCCGGCTCCTGCCAACCTAGCAGTTCGAAAGCAAGGCATTGCAAGTAGATAAACAGGTACCGCCTTGGTGGGAAGGTAACGGCGTTCCATGCGCCTCGGTGTCTAGTCACGCCGGCCACAGGACTACGGAAACGTCTCTGGACAGCGCTGACCCTTCAGCTTGGAATCGGAGATCAGCACTGCATCCCTGGAGTCGGATTCGACTGGCTTTCGAGCAAGAGAAACCTTTACCTTTACCTATGGAAAACGCACAGGTGTCCTAAAGAGAAGGTCTGAGTGCCGCTGTGAGACCAGTGCTTCTGTGTAATGTGACAGAACTTGTCCTGACACAGCCTATGAGGATTGCTGTGCTGTGATGGGAAGCAGCTTTTTGTGAAGTACATACATAGGGAAACCAGAAGTTATACCTGCAAGGAAAAAAGGCTGGGGAGGAAGAAGATTCCTGAGGGCCCTTCACCCAGTCTTACCGTTTTCACTGTGGTTTACAGCACCAATTGCAGTGGTAGCAATCTGTAGAACATTTTCCTTCATCCCCCTAAAGAAATAGAGGTCATGCAGCCAGTTAACGAATGGTACTAAAATAGATGTACTGTTGTCAGGGTCCTTAGCCAGGTTACACAACACAGGGCTTCATGAGGAGATAACTGTTTATTGGTAAATCCAGAACTAAAGACATATGTACAGCTTGTGTCAGGAATGGCCGCCAATACGAGGGCCTCTGACTTATACTAGAATCAAACATCCCCCCGGCAGTGTTCCCTCTAAGCTGAGTTAGTGTGAGCTAGCTCACAGTTTTTTAGCCTCTGGCTCACACATTTTTGTCTTGGCTCAGGAAGGATGGCTCCAGAGCAAACTAATTTATGTAGTAGCCAAATGGCTCGCTCACAACTTTAATGCCAGTAGCTCACAAAGTGGAATTTTTGCTCACAAGACTCCACAGCTTAGGGGGCACACTGCCCCCCGGTAAGCATGAGCCGATGGATACATCTCGCACGGGCAGGCAAAGCAAGCAGGCAAAACGAAAGCCGTTAACTTTCCCATCCGTGTAAAACTGCAGCTGGAGCATCTACAAGGTCAGGCATAAGATAGCAAACAGTTGGTGAGCCAGGGAGAGCTGAGACAGAAAATGGGAGGGCACCCCTCCACATTTCAGACCTATGACAGGGCGACCTGATGTCTGTGAGCCACCTGGGTGCTCAGTTGGAAGTGGCAAGGTAAGAAACAGAGGAGACGGGGGGAGGCTGAGTCCTGCCTTGGTAAAATATGAATATGGCCCATGCAAGGCCCAGCCTGCCTTCTGCACTCTTGTTGGTAACCAGGGGTCATTTCGTAGAAAAAGAGGTGCAGGAGCTCATTAGCATAACTCATGAGGATAACTTATTTGCATATGCCACACCCCCTGGCATCACTGGAAGTGTGTCAGAAGGCAACACCCACTGCAACTTACCTGGCTGCTTCTTGCTCCTCATGGCCCGGGGCTGCTGGGAGCAGGGGGTGGGGCTTGTTGTTTGGGCCCACCCCCTGGGCTCTTTACTGCCGGAGCTCCGCTCCTGTGCGCTCCCGCAGGAAGTAACCCCTGTTGGTAACAGTGCTGTTGTATGGATCATGAAACACAGTAGGAACAGCAAAGTTGGCCAGATCTGAAGATACTTAAATCTGGCGGCTGGAGCTGTGAATGAGCGAGGGAGATCTTTCTGCAACCCTGAGCAACACTCCAGGTTTGTAGAAAAATCAGAGATCTAAAAAAATACATTGGGGAATTAAAAAAAAACACAACCCAAAACGATAATAAGGATGCCTGTAGCTTTAACAAAAAGATTTGCTCAGTGACTATTGCTAGGCAACCACATCATAGCTGAACATGGGAGGCAGGTAAAAGACAGGTTGGTGAATGGCTGAGAAGGCGAGAATGAGTCTGGGAAAGGGGAGAGGATATGGAGGTTGCCAGGAGGAGTGAAAGGGGAAATAGTGTGAAGAGGGGGATACCGGTGAAGGGAAAGTGTCCCCCCCCAGAAGTTCTTGAGGGTTCCCTACCATGCAAGTGGGCCTGGCCCAGTGGCCAGCAGCATGCAACTGGCCATAGTTTTCCTAGGTAGAGGCTGCTGGGACAGGAGATGGAAACCTGAAGACAGGGGCAGATAAATGTGGGTTGGCTGTTGGTGGGAAGGGGAGAAGGAAACAGGACGAGGCTAGGGGGGCTTTCAGAAAAGGAAAAAAGGAAATAGTGGGGGAGGGGAAATGAGATCCGTGCTGTTGCAGGTTCCAGCTTGTAACTTAACTGAAATGATAATTGCTTCAACAGCCAACCGGCCACAAGCAGTACCACGCTAAAACAACCCTATACGACCTCCTTTTAAATTTAGTTACGGCCGACCAAATTTTTTGCAACTAATAACGTGATCCTGTGATTTCCAACAGCTCAGTGGAAAAGCGCAGGCTCAGTCTGAGATCATCCCTCAATATGAAACGTCAGGAAAAAGAGTAGAGAAGACATATGCACTCCTTGCATCTGGAAGTGTAGCGAATCAGCACGGATTGGCACAGGATCCAATAGCCTCACTTGGGTAAACAGTCTTAGAATGACTTTAATCTTGCCTTATCCCCTTTATTCCACCAACTCATGTTCCTCCAGTCTTTAGCAGTCCCCCCACCAATGATTAGGTTAACTGCCAGCACGGGCTGGTTATTGCTTTATTAGCAACCCACCCACCCACAACACACACACCAACTCCTTGCAGCCAAGTTGCTGGGTTTATCGTTAGGTTTGCAGGTAGTATAAAAATCAGGAAGACACTGACAGTTCTGGGATCTCTCCCCCCAGGGGTCATTTCATAGAAAAAGAGGTGCAGTAACTCATTAGCATAACTTATTTGCATATGCCACACCCCCTGACATCACCGGAAGTGTGTCAGGAGGCAACACCCACCACTCAGGCTCCACTGGACTATTTTGGATTGCTAGCTATGGGGGGGGGGGGCGGTGTCGGATTGTCTTC